>NC_045629.1:28380364-28447864 GCF_009829155.1 Mustela erminea | reverse complement strand
TGTGTGTGTGTGTGTGTGTGTGTGTGTGTGTGTGTGAGAGAGAGAGAGAGAGAGAGAGAGAGAATGAGTGGGGGTGGGTGGTATTTGCTATTATAACACACCAAAACACTTTCCAGAAGCGAGGGGAGGAGAAATTGCACTCTTTTTTTTTTTTTCTCATGTAAATTGAGTAGCCATTCACCTCGACTGGTATTTGACCAAGTTCATTTCTAGGATTCCGGTCTTCTATATATTTATGGATAAATAAATCACCATGCGAGTTTCTTTACGGCCCAGTATACCTTCTTTCCATACCTACTGGGAATCTGTAGGCTTGTTGATTCAAGTGAATTAAAAATGGCACCAATGAAGGAGCAAGGGCTGTTTAACAACGCATTTCCTTGTGTCTCAGAACTACACTGTCTAGCACAGAACGTCGTTTCTTGTCACTCCACTGTGTTAAGAACAGCAGGCCACAGCCATTCAGGCTGCCCCATCAACTGTGAGTTTTAATTTGAGCCACTTTCACATAAAAAAAAAAAAAAAAAAAAGAGAGAACCTCACTTTTTCCGCCAACCCATCTTCACCCTGTGTTTGCACCACCTAAAGATTTCAGGCGATGCTCTGCTCCGAGCCAGCCAAGCATATCAAGTGTGCCTGTAACACTCACAGGCTAATGAACAATGCACAAAAACAAAAGGAACAGCAAGGCTCCTATTATCTGATCTTCCGTAAAACACAAAAACTGCCTTCTCTGGGGCAGAGGAAGTGCCAGGAAGCCTGCAGGTGTGAGCCGGTTAAAAGAAAAGGCTTGGGCTAAATAGATTCTTTGACTGTCAGGGATTAGAGTCATGGCACTAGTGGTAACACACATCTTTTCCTTTAATTTACAAAATTTTCTCACGAGTCTGCAAGAGTTCACCCCATCAGGGGCTTTGGAGGCCATTGAAATGTCTTAAGTTTTAATTAAGTTGGAGTTGTCAGAAGAAAGCTTTTTTGGCACAGAGTCAGGGTCATTAATTACTGCTATCTTTGTTTCTTTCTGTAAAGAGAACTCTGCTGACTTGTTGGGTTACTTACCCAGCCTACATTTTCTACCCTGCAGTTCCCATTCACTTCCAAGTGGGACTTGATTAAGCAGTTTACCAATTACTCCCATCAGTTTTAGGTACAAAGCATTTACACCATTTTAAATCTTAAGAGACATTTCTCATTAGTGGTTTAGGGACTGGTATTGATAACAAATTCATTTAGTAAGTTATCAAGCATCTGGATTCTTGCATGGATTTTTTTCATTTAAATATAAATATTCTCACATTTTTCACATCATTATCTATTCAACACACCTATTCACATTCTCATAGCCAGTAACTTTGCATTTGGGTAATGCTAAAGCAATTTTAAAATTATTTACTTTAGCCAGTAACTCATTATTCTAGCTGGAAACATTCAAATTTGCCTGATAGCTTTTCAATCAGGCACATATTTTTGCTTCTAGATGAAATGAGCTGCCACTATCACTGATAATAGTTTGTAGATGTAAAAAACCAGAAGTTTTAGGTAATTTGTTGGTATGCCTCACATACCTCTAAAATAAATCCATTGCTATTTGAATCAAGTACACAGACCACTACAAATCTTCTGGTTCTCTTGTAAAAAAAATTTCAAATTTTTAAAATACCACACAGACCTGAAAAATGTTGTATCAACTTAATTATGTATGCAGAAGTCAGGAAAATCATACATTTTTTTTTAAAGCCATGGATTTAAATTTTGATTTTGATGGGAAAGTACACTATTTTGAGATCATTTGCATCTCCCTTACAGTATATATTTTGTATGTATCATTTTGGTTACACATAATTTCTCCTTCTTCCATTTCATGAAAACATAGCAAAAGCAAAACAGTTTATGTAAGATTCCACTTCAAGAATGAAGCTGCATAATTGTTCCAACTATCAAGAAACATATAAAAAAGCCAACTGAGTCAAGGCGGATAACTCTCTGTCCACCAGTATGGCTAGAATTAGGCTTCAGAACTAATAACATCTTTTTTAACATATGGATGAAATGGATGGGAAAAGATTTATAAACTTCAGCAAATCCAGTTACCAGAATTACCTATTTCTTCCTGACAAAATGATACTACTTCAGAATATTATTTTTTCCCAGTAATCTCGTCACCTCCCAGGATTAACAATAATAAAGGCGTTGCCACCAAATGTGTACCATTTCCAGACATAGAACCCCGAATGTCATCGTGGGCACTGATCATTATAATGATAATGACTCATCATTATCTGATGATCTTCAGATAAGAAATTTCTTTTTTTTTTTTTAAGATTTTATTTATTTATTTGACAGACAGAGATCACAAGTAGGCAGAGAGGCAGGCAGAGAGAGAGAAAGGAAGCAGGCTCCCTGCTGAGCAGAGAGCAGGATGCAGGGCTCCATCTCAGAACCCTGAGATCATGACCTGAGCCGAAGGCAGAGGCTTTAACCCACTGAGCCACCCAGGTGCCCCAGATAAGAAACTTCTGAGCCAGAATTTGGACTAGACTCCAGTGTAAGTAAAGTCAAGGCAACCATTGCTTTCACTCATTCTTCTCCAAAAATGGGTCACTTTGGATGATATAAGAAAATTCCCGGTTTGACTGGATGGCTGATGTTGACATGTCTCACATATAAAACCATAGTTTTTGGCCATTATACTCTTCCACTTATTAAACCTGAAGTGATGTCCTTGAAAATGAGGAGTGTACCTGTCCTCTTGTCTTCAACAAAAGATCTAAATGCTGTTGTTTCTAACGGAGCACATCCACAGACAAAAATATAAATTTTAGAGGGGAGAAGATGTGGTCCATAGATACACTAGAATATTACTCAGCCATCAGAGAGGATGAATATCTACCATTTGCACTGACATGGATGGAACTGGAGGGGATTATGCCAAGTGAAGGAAGTCAAGCAGAGAAAAACAATTATCACACAGTCTCACTCATATGTGGAACATAAGGACTAGCATGGAGGACCACAGGGGAAGGGAAGGAAATCTGAACGGGAAGAAATCAGAGAGGGAGAAAAACCAAGAGAGTCATTGTACTCAGTGAGACAAACAGGGTTACAGAAGGGAAGGATGAGGGCATGGGGTAACTTGGTGGTGAGTATTAAGGCGGGCACATGCTGTGATGAGCACCGGGTGTTATACACAACAAATGAATCGTTGGAACACTACATCAAAAACTAGTGATGAACTATATGTTGGCTAACTGGACATAATAAAAAAAAATAAATAAAGGCTAGATGGGATAAATTAGACAATCGAAAGTAGCTACTCAGTTCATTTAGGAAAATCCAAGTGTTCCACAAAGTAGTGAAGTAATATCCCTACACAGATTATTCAAAGCCAAATAGTAAAGTGAAACTCTTCTGCCAGGAGTAAAAAGCTGTTCGAAGCCTCTAATTTCCCATCTTTTATATCTTTCGTATCACCCCAAAAGATTTTAAAAAATACGAGGATTGTGCTTTCACCTTCAAATCACTTGTCGGAATGCTAGAATAAAGTAAGCACTTGACAATTAAATCAACATAAACAAAGATATATATGATATATCAATCTTAAAAGAAACTCAGAAATGAACCAACTTCCTAATTACGATTACATGACAAATGTTACTTACAGATTCTATAATAATTCTGTGACATTTCAAATCATCCAGTAACCCTGTAGACCAATTCTTTCAACCTCTAGTTTATCTGAATTTGTTATGGATATAGCAGACTATTATCTGAATATAATACTTCTGAGCCAGGATCTATCATATATCTAACTTTTTCTGGATTGTCTGAGTAATTGTGAAACGATTTGGTGGAGTGTGAGAAGTTAGTGGGATCCACTTCCTGACCATTTTTTAATCCTACACATATTTGATGTGTGCACTATGACAACCATTGCACCTGGTACCAAAGATCCAAACAAAGCACGGCATTCCTTCAGGGCTCATGCCCTGAGGGAACAAATCAGAACAAAATGAACAAATACAACCTAGTGGTAGGGTTTCTCCTGGGGAGAAAGAGGAGATACCACAGGGGTAGACAGAAGGAACTTGTAGGTACCACTTAGTTGAAGAAATAACCCTAGAGCTTGGTCTGCCAGCTACCCACAATTGGCCTTGTAGACAGTAGGTGGAAAGGCAGTCAAAGCAAAATGAAAGAGCAAGTGTAACACCTACAGGTAAGACCAGGTGTGTCATATCTGCACTAAAGAAAAGACCAGAGAAGTGTATTTGAATAAGAATGTGAAGTATGCGGAATGGCAGACTAAGAAGATTCTATTCAGAATTTAACGATTAGGAAAGTCACTGAAAGATGTTAAGTGGAAATCAGATGAGATTAGCTCGGGGGCCTCACAAAGACCACTGTGACCAAGGTGTGCTGCCTGAACTGGGAGAGCAGTCTGACTGTTACCTTCCCCGCACTCACAGTATCGACACAGCTCAGCATAGCTCCTTGTCTTGGCCCCTGCCTTTTGCCATAACTCTCTTGACCCTCCTTCTCAATCTCCCTTATCACCATGATGTGTTTGTGTCCTGTGGAGTTCAGTTCTGCACACCCTTAATAAATACAATAACTCATATTCAGATGACTCCGGGATTTCCATCTCTAACCCCAGCCTGTCTTCTGAGATCTAAATTCATTTCTACAAATGACATCTTGGCATACCCATTTGTCTCACAGCAACCACAACTCAACAACTACAAAACTGAACTGATCCTTTGTCCTCTTTATGTATCCTCTACTCTTTCCCACAGTCACTAACTTCTACCGAGTACTTTTTTTGTGTACAAAGAACTGTTCTAAATGTCTTATATACATTCTTTCATTAAATCTGCACAGTATGGCCTGCAGAGTAGGCATTAATCTTACCCTCCATTTTAGAGATGAGGAAACCAAGGCATGCAGAAATTGAACAGCCTGCCCAACGCCACAGCATCCTTGAGAGGGGCAGGCAGGACTGAAGCCTCTGCACTCCTCACAATCCTTCTCTAAGCATTTAAGCTAGCGGCACTTCAGATTCAGCCTGTGGCTCTTTCTAGAAAGACTGAAGTCATCTTTGATGCTTTATTTTCCTTAACTATGCACACTTAAACCATTGCTTCATGCTAAATATACTTCTATTTCTCCATCTATCAACTTCTTTACATGCACCACCATCTTTGGCTATCAACTCTCAGATCTTCTGATCACTTCAGGCAATAACCACAAAGTCTTGAAAAAGCAATCTGATCCATTAATTTCACAATTTATAAAGTGTCTCTATGTGTCATGTACAATTCTAGGTGCTGGAACAAAAGAGTTAATAAAACAAAGTCCCCGCCCTCACAGAGCCTAAGTTCAAGAAGTAAAGAATAAAACACTCAAACAAATATGTAAATTCAGGTAATGGTAAAGGCTGTGAAATAAAATGAAACAAGGGGAAAAAAAGTAGGCAGAGAGGGCAGGGGTGGTCACAGGAAATGTTACTTGAGACAATCATCTGATAAATCCACACCCCTACTTAATTCCTTTCCATCGTTCTCCTTTTCTCTTAGGATAAAATCTAAAACATTGACATGACTTTAGAGAGAGTGACCATATGGTCAAGCTTTCCCATAACACTCCCAGTTTAATACCCATTGCCTGTTCACTGAAAAATATTTCCATTTTGAAGATTAAGTGTGTGGTTCTTATACCTAAGAACCCGGCGTGATAGGGCTTCAACCCAGCTGCAACTTTGGTTCATTCATCTTCCTTGTTCGCGCATTTGACTCCAACTATCCTGATCTCAGATCTTCCAAGTGTTTCACTCCAAGTGTAAAGTTCTGAGGTTCCCCCCTGCCTTGAACGCTTTTCTTCTTCACTTTGTCTTACTACTACTCATCTTCTAAGTCACAGCTTTTCAGCTTAAGAGTCTTCTCTTTTTCTTAAAAACAAAAACAAAAACAAACAAACAAACAAACAAACAAAAAACTATCCTTATTTTTTCCCCTGCTGTACTCTGTATTTTTTCTCTGGAACATGTGTATCATCAATAATGAAATATTCATATCACTGATTGATAGGTTTCTGTTTTCTTCACCAGACAGCAAGTTACATGAAGGCATGGACTGATTCTTCCTTGTTCACTGTTTTATCTCCAGTATGTGACTAATACCCAGCACAAAGCAATATGCTCAATAAATATGGTTAGAAAGAATAATGAGGAGGTATAATGAGTGGCAGGCAAGAGAACAGAAGTAGCTGACAGATTAAAGAGGGAATCAGGACAAAACATTTGATAGAACTTCTGGACTGATTGAATATAGTTGGAGGGCAGGAGAAAGGTGATTAAAAATAACTCCCTGGTTCTTAGCTTGGGCAAAAGAATGGCGAGTACTGCCGTGGACAAGAGATGGGAGATGCAATGAAAAGAACAGGCTGGAGAAAAGGATGTGCTATATTTTAGACGGATGTACTGAATTTGAGGCTCCTGAAAGATGTCTAGCTAGAGATTATTATTTACAGCAAACTGTATTTGTTTTATAACAATGGTATTTTTAGTAGAACCAGTGTTAATTCAGGTCCATGAAAGCTTTAAAAAGTTGTGAAAACTGAGGGGCACCTGGGTGGCTCAGTCAGTTAAGTGTCAGATTC
Organism: Mustela erminea; assembly: GCF_009829155.1. NCBI lineage: Eukaryota > Metazoa > Chordata > Mammalia > Carnivora > Mustelidae > Mustela > Mustela erminea. The sequence continues at coordinate 28,441,213 of NC_045629.1, read as the reverse complement.
TTGATTTCAGCTCAGGTCACGATTTCAGGGCTGTGAGATTCAGTCCCATGTCAGGTTCCATATGAGGCTTACTTAAGATTTTCTCTCCTTCTCTCTCTGCCCTTTCCTGCTGGTTCTCTCTCTCTCTCTCTCTCTCTCTCAACAGAAAAAAAAAAGTGTGAAAAACTAGAAATTCCCATTTGCCAGGGAGAATGATAATTTTTTAAAAAAGAAATCATGGTCTTTATTTTGCCCCTCCAACCTAGATTTTGAGAAAGCAAGCACTAGCTCAAGGAAGCCCAAACCCCTTTTCCACATGTTTCTGACCCCAGTTTTGATCCTATAAATGAGTGTGTTATTAAGAAGTAGTTTGAAAAAAAAAATAGTTATAGGATACCCAATACGATGATGAGAGAAAATATAATCTGCGTAAAATATTAAACTTTTTTGGTATTCTTTAAAATACTAATTTTAAGATATTTGCTCTATGTGTTTATAACCAACAGACACTGATATACATGGCAATTTGCAAAGAAAGTGAAATCAAGACAGCCTTTGACTCCAAAAGTAGAGTCAAGTACTATTGATTGACTCAATGGAAAACGTCTCAAATTCTAAACTGAGAGAGAAAATTACGTAAGGTATACAAGATGGTGTCACAAACATGAAAAGAGATTCATTCTCCATGTACAAAGGTAGGATTTTTGGAGAGATTTTATTACCCATGTACCTGGCTTTCCCTGAAATACCTGGCATTACTGACCACCCTTTCCTGCCCCACCCCCAGTATTTCATTTATGCTCTCTCTTTTGACATCAAATCTCTGCTGTATCATTTCGTTTTCTCTCATGGGTTAATTTATCCCCTTAAGACACATTATTCACAAATCAAGACTCCAAATGATGACCTTTCTCTCTAAACCCATACCATGTGTCTAAAACCCCCAAATTTATCTCTTCCTGGGGCTTCCATTTCTTTTCTTTCCTTTTTTTTTTTTTTTTAAGATTTTATTTATTTTGACGGACAGAGAGTGCAAGCAAGCAGAGAGGCAGGTAGAGAGAGGGAGGAAGCAGGCTCCCCGCTGAGCAGGAGCCCGATGTGAGGTTCGATCCCAGGACCCTGAGATCATGACCTGAGCTGAAGGCAGAGGCTTTAACCCACTGAGCCACCCAGACGCCCCCTGGGGCTTCCATTTCTTGAAACTCTACACGTCCCTTTATGAGTTCACCATTCTACATTTATTTATTTACTTATTTTTTTTAAAGAGGGAGAGCATAAGTGTGGGGGGGTAGTGGGAGAGGAAGACTGAGAATCCTAAGTAGGCTCCATGCTGGGCATGAGCCCCAATGCAAAGCGGTCTCAGGATTGTGGAATCGTGACCTGAGCCAAAATCAAGAGTGGGCCGCTTAAACGACTTAGCTACCCAGGCACCCCCATTCTTCCTTTTAAACCTGCCTCGGCTCTTCCTCCGGGCCCTCCACATTTCTGATTATGATACAAAACAGAAATGTGGGTGTCACCTTGGATGTCTTCCTCGTCTCTGCCCTAGGCATCTAATAAGTTGTATTTACTTATTCAGATAAACACGGTCTCATCTTTCCCTTTCTCTTTACTCTCATTGTCCTTACCAAAGCTGTTTACTTCTCACGGGAACAACTGGTGTCATCCGCAGATTTTCTTGACTTCAGTCACAGGGTGAGCCGTGAACATTATTACTCTTTGTTACCGTTAATATTCCTTTTAAATCATATCACACCAATCCTGTCATCAAAACCTGTGTTTATCAAATTCCCTGTTTATCGAGTTCCCAAATCCTTAACAGATCATTTGAGATTTCACATTCCTTTCTTAATTATTTCGTGCATTGCCCTCCATGTGCGAGAAAAACTGAACTGCTCACCATTTTTGCTAAATACCTACCAGCTACCATTTTATCTATGTGCCTTTCTTCATATTCTTCTCTTTCAACCCCTCCCAACTTCTTACAGCTACATACCTAAATTCTACACATTATCTATTTATTTATTTATTTAAAGATTTTTTTTATTCATTTATTTGACAGAGAGAGATCACAAGTAGGCAGAGAGGCAGGCAGAGAGAGAGAGAGGTGCAAGCAGGCTCCCTGCTGAGCAGAGAAACCGATGCGGGACTCGATCCCAGGACCCTGAGATCATGACCCTAGCCGAAGGCAGAGACTTAACCCACTGAGCCACCCAGGCGCCCTCTACACATTATTTAAAGCCCAATCCACATGCCACCTCAATGAAAAAGACCTTCCTGAGTGCTCAGCCAGAAATATTCGTGTCCTCCATGGAACCAAAAAGTATTTTATCTGAATCTCTCACATGGTGCTTAACATATTCTATCTTTTGTTACACTTATTTACCATATGCCTTCTTTACTTCAAATACATATTCAATACAGGACCAATGTCCAATCGATTGTTACAAAATGCCATCTCCAGAAAACACGTTCACTAATTAACCATGTGCTTACATTTAGAAAAGCAGTTCTCCTTTGGTAACAAACAACACATTGTATTTTGGAAGAACAAAGTTTTTTAGAAAAAGCTCCAAGTTTAATTTTTATACTACCTCTCAGCCGCTACTTGTCTTTTAGAAGTTAATTCCTTGAAAGCTTAATTTCTTTTGTAAAACATGGCTAATACAAGCTGACTCATGAATTTTTTATAAGATTAAGTCAGGCAATAACATATAAACTGCTATGTGCAGGTGTCTAATAAATTTTGGTTCTCTCCCTCTCAATATATTTGTGGTAGCTCTCTAAGAAGACCACATACACCAATTTCACCTAGCAACTTCCAAAGATGTGCTGAGAGGCCAAGAAAACATGGCTTGAGGACAAAGAAGGCCAGCTGTCCAGGGGGACCCAAGCTGTGTTTCCTACTCATTAAAGCAAAACTGAGAAAAACAAAAATATTACCTAAATAATTTGTCTTGACCTAGAAATGTTAACAGAACGTCAATGCAAGAAGTAATAAAATGGAAGGGATGAAAATAAATCTCAGTGAATAAATATAAGGTGACACAAGGTACTTCTACATCACCTTATTTCATCTCCACTTTACTGATGAGGTAAACAAACTTCTGTGAAATGAAGATACTTCTAAAACCTCATATCATGGTATACCATGTTCACACACACACACACACACACACACACACACGCATGCACGCACACACACACCCCTACCTTTGTGAGAGAGAGACTGAGAAAGAAACCAAGAAATTCTGATTCTCTGAAGAGTCTGCCTTTCTGCTTCATTTTGAGTGGGGGTAACTGAGTATAAGTAAGGGAAAGAAAACTATATTAATAAAACTGGCAGCATTTGCCAATAATTATGCAGACCCATAGATGCTACAGACTCACTCTTGAGAAGAAAAGAGCCATTTACTTGAGATAAAAAAATATTTCTTTCAATAGTAATTGAAAAGTAGCAAAACACCCTTTTGTGCATTCTAAAAGTACTTTTTAAAGAATTGTAAAATATTTTAATAAATCAATATTTTAAAAAGTGCTTTTCTTCAGGATATTTTCCTGTGTATCATTTTACCTGCTGGCCTCCATTCTGATAGAAAGAAAAAGGGAAAATAATTAGGAAATTTACTATCATGTTTAAATCCATAGATCCTTGTAAGGTCTATAAATCTCATGAGATGTTCATTACTGATACCCAATAATATAGGGATTCAATATTATCCACAGCCCATGGCCATGGAAATAAGAGCATTTTTTCTTTTCGAGCTATAATTGAAATTGGATATTTCCTCAAAGAACAGTTATTCATATATTTAAGCTACAGTTATTCATATATTTAAGTTACATGTGAGACAAAAATTAAAACTGTTCCTGTATCTCATGGTATAGAACAAGCTGCAGTAACTTTTGGATACTTATTAACTCATATGGTGATCACATAGAAGTGTTCATTTTACTAGGCTCTCAGCAACTTCATACCACCAAATAACCTAAAACTGGAAAAAAGAAATATTAAAATATACGCTAGAACCAAACATTAAGACATTAAGTACTCGCTTCTTAACACAAAGTCTAATTACTTATATAAAACTTGTGACATCAACTGGCCTAAAGGACCAACTTCCAACCTCTTTTTTTTTTAACACTTGTTCCATAGAATTTCCAGAAAATGCGGCAGTACTACTATAATATAATTAATCAGTTTTCGAAGTTCCATAGTGTTTGTTTATAATACTTTTAATACCCTGTATGTTATAGCCATGCCTTCTATCACTGAGGGATATTAGATACATTAGAAAGGTTTTCCTGATTTCTCTTGGCTCTTTCTTTAACTATAAATATGCCATATACCTGTTAGGATAGAAATGAAAGCATGCGCTTTTGAAGTGGGATAGATTAAATTTTGGTCACTGCTTCCTTAATTAATAGTGATATGGTCTTCAGTAAATTATTTAACCAATAAACCTCAGCTTTCTCTTTTTATGAAGAGACCTAATAATCGCTGTAAGGGATGGTTTTGAAGATTAACAGTTGTGCAGTACCTAGAAAAACTGTGCCTGAAGATGCAACAATAGGGAATAATCTGTTCTGTTGTTTTTCTTGCGACAGTCTAGTTTCTCACATTTTAATTCCTTTTAACCCTATGGACATTTAGTCACGAAATAGGGATAGTGACATCATATTACAATTCAAACTGCTATCCATTTTTGGTCCTATGCCACTTAAAGGTGATTTCTGCTAGGATTATATTCTAAATCTATTTATTAGAGATGGGAATTTTATTTCATTCAAGATATAGTAACCTGTATATATAAAATATTAATAATATTTGAGTAAAACTACATTTAAATATATACCACCCAAACTACCCAAAAAGGGGGGGGGGCATAAGCCAACCTACAGCCTATACAACTAATGCATTTTAAGAATTCTGGCACATCTAAAATTTTATATACTCAAAAGTCTTTATACAGAAAAATATGTGAAGATTAGTTAACATTTATAATGATTTTTAAAATTGTAGTCTCTGGGAGAACTTTGTACAAGGATTTATTATTGTATTTAAGTAGTGTCTGAAGGTACAGTTTTTATGGTCTATTAAGTATAACTCTCAAGCACCTTAAACACAACTAAATGAGGTGGAATTACTATTAACTTGTATTTTAGGTTACCAAGTGCCCAGGCAATTCCAACCAACTATATCCGGAATAGTATTTTATGACAGCTCATGACTTTCTATGTTGAGCTTCCTTGACTTAAAATTTTTACGAGATTGAAAACTGGCCTCTGAGATGGTGCCGGAAAGTTGGGTCATTAGTCCTCACCTTTTAAGAAATAATGTCTCAGCAGGCTGTATTTGAACCACTTGAGCTCAAGGAGGTGTTAACAGAGTTGTTAATTAACCTAGGTCTGGAACCCATTGTGAAGAATCCCAGAAAGTTGGAACAATAGGTAAGTACTGCTTAACCCACAGCAGGGAAGAAATGACTTCTGCTTCAATAATATAGTCAAAAAAGTTTCAGAATACTAATATTAGGGTAAAAAAGAATGGCAACCTGTAACTAACAGCTGGGGTCAGAAATAGGTGCAAAATTTCATTACCTTGCAAAAGACCAGCTGGAATGGGAGTGGACTGACTGGACGTTCAGGGTGTTGGCCTTTTTTTGTGCAATCCCTAACTCTACACATGAATATGGGCAACCAAAGAAACCTCAAACTGGCATCTCTTTTAGACTCAAGCTTCTGACAGGATCAAGATTTCGCTTCAATCAACTAAGACCATTGTTTTCAAAAACTCAAAAGGATAGAGATTTCATGGCTTTCCCTGGTAAGCATGTTCTAATGCTTCATTCTATACTTGCAGTCAAGAAGACCTCAAGGTGAAAACTACCTCTCCTTATTTTCAGTGTAAGCCCAGTGGTCTGTGGAACAAGAGAACTGACTGGCATAAACAAACCAATCTCTCAACTTGTTGGAAAAAAGTTACCAAATGTTTCTCAGTCACCTCCGCCTCAGACAATGGCACTGAGATTATTTCTTGAGAAACTGGTAAAACTGTTTTAACAAACCCTTGTCTCTTTTACATTTCTGTATGTAACTTTTTGAAATATGTAATCCTAAACTCTTTATGTTTAGGATCCGACCAAATTGAGGGAACCCCCACTGTATTCTCAATGCTCCAATCTTCCCTTCCTTTTGTTGAAGTTGTTCAGATTAGACCATCAATGAGAGAAATAAATGTTGAAGATTATGGGCATAGGAATATAAAGTTTAGATGCTGTAATAAAATCATCTAAAAATTCATGTGATTCCTATGCTATGATGTAACTTTAATTAACAGATTATCTTCATTATCATATCTGAAATAGCATCCACAGCATGTCTATTATTATTAATATCAATTGTACATCAACATAAATTTTATTTTTTTGTAAAGATTTTATTTATTTATTTGACAGAGAGAGTACAAGTAGGCAGAGAGGCAGAAAGAAAGGGGAAACCAGGCTCCCTGCTGAACAGAGACCTTGATGCGGGGCTCCATCCCAGGACCCTGAGATCATGACCTGAGCCGAAGGCAGAGGCTTAACCCACTGAGTCACCCAGGTACCCCTCAACATAAATTTTAAATACTTCTGTGTTTGTAGCCAGCATTTCTTTCTTTTTTTTTTTTAAGATTTTATTTTGATTTATTTATTTTACAGAGAGAGAGAGATCAGAAGTAGGCAGAGAGGCAGGCAGAGAGGGAGAAGCAGGCTCCCTGCTGAGCAGAGAGCCCGATGTAGGGCTCGATCCCAGAACCCTGGGATCATGACCTGAACCGAAGGCAGAGACTTTAAACCACAGAGCCACCCATGCGCCCCTGTAGCCAGCATTTCTTAGGTAGAACCAGGTAAATTTTTCTATTTTTCTTTTTTACACTTCGCTTCCTCAGTAATAATCCACTATGGTATTTGTGAGTTTTTCCTCAAAACATATTTATTTACAATCATTATTATATATGGCAGTCAACCACATTCTGGATTTCATTCATCACATGTTAACAGTTGTACAGAGACCCACCTCTTGCATCAAAAGTTCTTATTGTTGAAAAAATCTCGGGCACCAGAAACCCTGAGCCATGGGTTAGGAACGGCTTATGTAACGGCAGGATGCAAGCTAGAGCAGAAGGGCAGAGAACGACTGCCACATTAGAGGTAGGAAAACCTGGGCCCTGAGAAGGAAATCTGATGCAGAAGAAAGGAAATAATGAGAATGCTTCTCCTCCTCAACATCTGGATGTCTGGGACAAAAAAGCAATGAGAAAAATAAGGTTGAATGAAGAGATGACACAGAGAGAGAAAGGAGAGCCAGAAGAAACCTCTGATCTAGCACATCTTGGGCAAAAAAGGTCCAAGGACAGATTTTAGTGTGATAGTATTTCCAGAGAAAGAAGACTGTCCCTCTGCCCTTTAAATATCTTTCCCTCGTGTTCATTATTATGTAGACTTTATTTGACAAGTGGCAAATTGCTTTAATTCTACTGGAGAAGTTGAAGGCTTAAAATTGCATCAAACTGAGAGTCACCACACTTGATTAAAATGTGCTTTATACCCAGTATTAAAGAAGACTATAAATTGGCATCATCTTGAGGGAAGATTCCAGAGTCTCTCAGGAAAGAAAACAAAAAAGATGGGACCAGGGATAGTGAATGTAAATTGGCTCTGTCTGTGTTTATCCGAGCCTCAACAAATAGTATAAGAGTTGATCATTCAAAATCTATGATTACAGCGTATCTCAGGAAAACATGTGCATCTGGTTTTAACAGTTTCTCACGTGCTGGATTTCACATGATAAATTCCTGTTAGCATATCCTGATTCTAGTATTGTGTATGTTTGAAAGATTGTGAGCGAAAAAAACACCTTAAATACTTATAACTTAGAAAATACTGCTTACATATTTGTCTAATTTTATTTTCACAAAAAGTCAATATGAAAGTCAAGGAAGATACTAATTTCTTTCTATAAATTGGACTTCCTGGGCTTTTACTATTATATATACATTCCTAGTAATCTCAGTTGTATTCTTCAATATTTGTTTTGTCATTATAACTTCTTACATCTAATAAAGACATAACTACTCTCCTCTAGGTAAAACTGTGTCTTTTCTCTAGACTTTACACTTCCTATAATCTCTGAGAGGCTAAATCTATCAGTCCTAAGAATATAATTGGGTGTTCTGGACCAGAAACGAGTCATACTTTTTTTGTAGCATTAGTGGGATAAAGTCTTACTCATTCATGATGGTATCTATTAAAACAAAATACTCTCTTACAAAGCATCTCAATGTGTTTTCATTGAACTACTGGCTGTCCTCCAGGGGAGTAGACCCACTCCAAGAAAGCATCCTAAAAATCTTGATTTTATTTGTAAGTAAGTTTTGTCCAAATGACCTTTCAATTTTAGAGTATTCAACCCAGTGATATCAGTACTAAATAGCCCAACCAGGAAACCCAATGTAAATATTCCCAAATGACCTGTTGTAATATGCTTCCTTCTGCATTTCTCTGTGTACAAAGTCAAAGAGATGGGTTTAAAATCAGGCCAAAGAGCAACCAAAAAGGAGAATTTTGCTTCTGAATCTTATTTGAAAATCAAGAAGTCTTATCTGTGAAACATTTCAAAATAGGGAATCAAATGAATTCTCAGCTCAAATATCAAAGCACTTTTATTTATTGTTTTAAACAGTGGTTTTCATTTCTCAGAACCAAGGCTTTCTTTTTATAACGCCTTGCTAATTACACTGAGATAATGTCATGTATAACAACATTTTCTAGCTACACACAAAATATAAATAAGTCACCATAATGACCTAACTGTAATGTGAAAAAGAAAACAAAGGAATGTAAAATAAAATAATATATATTTCATTTTGAAAAAGCTGGGGCATGGCCACATATGAAATGAAGGAGCCATCCGCTTGCACTCGTAAGTAGCATCACTGTGAATTCCCAAACACAAGTGCACATGATCACAAGTGCCCTGCAAGGACAACTCATATTTCAGGAGGAGGCTTCTAATTGGGAACTTAATTTTTCTAAATAATAATTAATTCTTAGTAAAGTACCAAACAGAACAAAAATAACATCTTCCCTTGAGACACCTGACAGCTGCCTTCCTGGAAATTTTAGTACATGCGACCATGTGAAAAAGATGCTTTAGGTACAAAACCAGGGTAGGTTGTAGGGCTAAAACACATAAACAGATCTGATCACTTAATACGTATGCTGGAGGGCTTAACTGAAATTGGGATGCAGGACAACTTTTCTTTGTACTTGTCTCTCTCATCACATTATAATTGTCTGGTGGACCTGAACTCCATCTATAGAACGCTTTTAATCATCTGTCACTGTGGTCATCAACAACATCCCTACAAATTTCTAAAACACCCCTGGGATAATACTACTACCCCTGCCAAAACCCATGAAGTAAACCCCGGCCTCTTATGGAAAGCCAGAGTGACTTTCAACTCCGCATACTCCTTTCTTTCTTTTTTAAAAATGTATTAATTATTTTTATTAATATGTAATGTATTATTTGCCCCAGGGATACAGGTATGTGAATCATCAGGCTTACACACTTCACAGCACTCACTAGAGCACATACCCTCCCCAATGTCCATCACCCAACCACCCTCTCTATATTGCAAACTCCTTTCTAATCCAGAAAAGCCTTTGTTAGCTCCCCAGGCTAGGGGACTAAAGACCTATGTTTGCATGGTCTTTCATAGCATACATCATAATTTATCAGATATGTGATTTTAAATGTTGGTTTCCCCTCTCAGACTGTAAGTTCCGTGAAGGCAAACAAGTACCTGTTTGGCCCTGCAACCTTAGTGCCAAACCTGTCCTCACACAGGGTAGGTGCTGAATAATAAAGAACGTTAACAAAGGAATGAATAAATGAATTTGTATCCATTCAAAAACTGGAATTTGCATCGTTTTGTTTCACTGGGTGAGAGGTGCTGAGATATTAACCTCTAAGTGAGTATATCTTTCTACCTATGCACTGAATATTAGCGGCATCTTTAGAAATTAAAAAAAAAAAAGCTCCTAGAGAAACTAAAAACAGTCAAAATGAGAAAGCAGCTCTTTATGTAATGAACTCAATATGCATTGTAGAACACAGCCTAAAACAACATTATGTGATCTTTAAAGTCTTGTTAGTGGAATAAGTGATTGCCTGAATTGTCGAAAGAGTCTTTTAAAGGTATTGGATGAATATTTATGGCTTCTGTAAATAAAAATAGCTTCACAACACATAAAATTAGAACAACGTATCTTTAAAAAACAGTCAATTACTTCGGACATTTCCTCACCTGAATCTGATATTTTCAAACTGTCTCTCATGGAGAATATTTATTTTATTTATTTATACCTCACTGCCTTCCACAAAAGGCTTGAAGTACATATTCGAATTTAAGCACTCCGACCCTTGGTAAAGCCTGAACATATTCTTTTAAACTTTATCTTGGACTTCAGTAAAATTAATACAATTAACACTCAAGATGACCAAAGGTTGAATTATCTAAATGTAATAATGATAACTTTAATGACTCAAACATCTCCAAACAAAAATTTAGGGAGATGATCCATCACCATTTCTGCTTTTCCAGATGGCTGCAATCCCACTTCTTAGAATAATGGAGTGCTCAAATCTTTGATAGTTAATTGTACTGGATTACTGTTTGGCAATCAACCAACACTCTGGCCTGAGGGCAGATCATTTTATTTAATGGTTCATCACCAAGACCTCACTAGCATGACAACATAGATCACTACACTATCATGCTAAGAAAGTGAAAAGCTGAGAGTCAATCTATCCCACCTGGGAGGAATTTCACTTAATAAACTACCTAGGTAAGTGGTAACCAAAATGAGTAGTGATTAAGACCAAGAGCAGATTAAGTAAAATAGCAAATGGGCAAATAGATTTTTTTCAAGTCATGTGTTACCTAGATCGGCATTTCTCTCAGTAATTTGGCTTAAAAATATAGGAATAACATCAGCAGTGAGCTGAAGCAGAAAATCAGATAAACAAAAAAAATAGTGATTTTTAATGCTTAAGGTTTGAGTAGAATTTCACATTTTTCACTGAACTTGAACATTTTAATTTTCAAAATGTAAAGACCTACACAAAAACAAAACTTTGCTATTTTCAAAAAACATTTTGTGGAAAATACTGAACTCGCAAATCAGCACTATACCACTGAAAAATTGATTTTTCTGTTTATCTTTAAAATATATGCCCAGATGTATTTCATCTTTAAGCCTGAATGGTTCAAGCTTGGGAAAAGCAGTTGTTAGGCAGGACAAAACCAGTAGAGATTCCACAAATCTCACGCCAGACTCTGTGTCAAGCTCAGAAGTTAGCAAAATGATAAAGCAATTTATGATGACATTTACCTAAAAACCCAATTATGGATAAGAGGGACATGCCTGTCTCTATGCTTGAAAATGAGATACAGTATAAATCTCATTTGTCTTTTTTTTTTTTAATTTATAAATGATTTATGCATTTGAACCTTGTTTTCCTATTTGGGAATGTCCTCTCCATTCTCTTTGGTAATTTCTCACATACTTTTCAAGACTCAGACTGACTGTGCCCTCAGTGGAGTCCCCCTGAAGGCTTTATGGCCAGACATCTCTATCCTGTGCTCCCAGAAAGCTTCTTCCCTTTCTTGTTTTGTTTTGTTTTGTTTTTGTTTTGTTGAGATTTTGTTTATTTATTTGAGAGAGAGCTGTGTGTGTGTATGTGTGTGTGTGTGTGAGAGAGAGAGAGAGAGAGAGAGAGCAGGAGCAGGGAAAAGTGGCAAAGGGAGAGGACGAAAGATACTTCCCACTGAGCAGAGAGTCGAACATGGGGCTGAATCCCAGGCCCCGGGAGATCATGACCTGAGCTGAAGGCAGACCCTTCGCTGACTGAGCCACCCAGGCGCCCCATCAGAAAGCATTTTTCATACCCGATTCCCCACTCCCTGTGTTGTGCTATCGTTTACTTGTTTACAAGTCCGTTCCTTCTGCCAGAGCTCTATGAAAGAAGGACTATGTTCCCTCCTTTGTATCCTCACCATTCCAGATAGTTCCTGGCACATCATAAGATCTCAGTATACTTGTTTCAAATCAGTGAATGGTGTTCCACAGCCGAACTATGCTCCTTGGCTCTGATAATAAAACTCATGAATGAAAACATCTGGGGTCAGAATCTGAAACGAACTGATGGAAGCCACCGGTCCAGGGTCACCTGCTGGCTCAGGGCTGCCTCACGTGGAGAGGCCTCTCCCTTCACTGTGCCCTTCAGAGTTCTATCCCTGGTGCCTTGTCTTTAATCTCCCTTCTCTCCTGGGCTCCTCATACTCTCTGTCTGTTCTGATTAGGAAGCATAGATGCTATGCCTTTCCTGTGAATCAGGAGGCACGTGTTCTAACCCAGGCTCTGCTTAGTTAACTGTATGAGCTTTAGCAAAACACCGCCCTCTCTGAAGCCCCCCTTCTCATCGGCAAACAAGGGAGGGGCTGGTGTGGGAGGTCATGGACAGAGAGCGGATCAGGTCTGGGTGCAAACCTTTCCTGCCCCTAAACAGTCAGAGAGCCCCAAAGCCCTCCATCCGCATTCAATTTATAAAATAGGAACGCCATGATTCATTTGCTGGTTTCATCAGATGGTTGTAAAAAACAAAGAAAAATGTCACAGATTTAGAAATTGTGAAGTGCTATTTTTCTACAGTGAGCCATTATAGCAATACAGTGATACATTGTTCCATAATGATATTTTTCTGTATTAGCTCTGAATGCAAATCTGACTCCATCACCCCCACCACCTCTTTTTAAAAGCCTCCACGAGCTGCCCATCACGTCCAGAACAAAGCCCCTTGTTAAGCATGTAAGGTCTTTCCTAGTGAATCCATCTCTAGAGATTTGCCCTCTTAGTGTTGTTACTGGACTCAATGAACCAGTCACAAGCCCAGGATTATCTTTACTCTCTCACTTCCGCACATTTTTATTCACTGTTCCCTGACACCCCCTCCCCCACCCCCACCCTCTCCCCCAGCACTTTTGCATACCTCTTTCAGAGTGCTTGCTCCACCATATTGCAATTTGGGGGGTGGGATGTCTGGCTTCCACCTTAGATTGTGAGTCCCTTAGGACGGTGGCTGTGCACATTGCATTACTGGTGCCCAGCCTGGTACCTCTTGTGTGTGGCGCCATTTAATATGGTTTGCAGGATGGATAAATTATTCCTGGAAACCCCTGTTTGACAGCTAGTCATGTTCCCGAGTTCAGAGTTGGCCATGATGTGAATTGATTAAATATGGATATCTCATGGTAAGTTCCTGCATCATTATTGGAAAAATAGGCCAAGCTGTGGTCAACTAAGTAAATGAAGAGGAAAACATGATATTAATTTTGGGGTACGTAATACACATAATAACCACTTTTAAATATTGAGCAATCTATATCCTGCTTCTTTTCACAAAGGACATAAGCAACCACATTGGTAGAGTGAGAAAAGAAAAAGTATATCAGAGATATACATGCAGGAAGGACTTATTATACAGTTGCTATAGCTGAACAGTAACTTTGGTTCTGAGTTTTCTGGAAATCAAAATAGTCAATCATAGTAACATACACTCAAATCTTGATGTGGTAGGAGAGAGGGTCGTAGTGATAGCACAAGGGAAAAGTGCTGGAAAGGTGAACAATTTGACTGAAAAAAAAATGATAATAGATGTTATATGCATACATGAAATTAAAATGAACTCAAATAAAATATTTTATAAGGTATCTATTCTTAAAAACATCATTAATAATCAACAAAAGCCACACTGTTGTTTACAATGTATGAGCCTCTACCCAACCCCCCAACCCAATCCAGCCCTTCTATTTCTCACTTCTGAAATCAGACATGTAACCTGTAAATGAAAACATAGGTTGAGCAGAGCTAAAAACATATAATGCATTACATTTTGAAAAGGCAATTATTCAGTTGTTTGGGGGCAGGAAGGAGGAAGGAGAGATACTACACAATTACATATAAAACAATTTGTGATTTAAATAAAAACCAAAATGACTTTTTTTTTTTTGATCTTCATACTGTGAAGCCAAATAAAACAAAGGAAAGAAGAAAATGCCATGACAAAATGCTTCCATGTTGGCCTTGAAGTGACAATGCTAAAACATAAAATTCTTCTTTGAAAAGATTTGACTTTGGTACATTTTCTGGAGGCCTAACTCAGTCCAAATAATGACACGGAACTCACAAGAAATAAGTTGATGGAAATAACATTAGGGTGTGGCCCAGCTATGAAGGACATACTGGTATTGTGATGTCACAGTAGCAAGAAGACAAGGACCTCTCTCACCTTTTCCTAACTCATGAAATGGCATCAGTAGTAACACTCAGCTTAAACCATGTAGACCCTCTAGGTTCTAAACTGTCTGTAAAAGCAACAAATGACACTTGTACAAAGACAGGCTAAAGTTACCAAGGCTCTGTCCTGATCCTAAAAAAGCAAATGCACTAATAAAAAATCATTAGACTATTAATACAAGTAATCTTTTGATAATTTTTCATCTATTGACTTCTAAAATGTTTTATGTTAAAAGAATATCCATACTTTCATCCATAAAATGCCAACTAATTCACAAATACTCAGTTTAACTTTAATAAATAAGTTTGCATGTAGTTCATTTTGTGACACATATTGAGTATAATGTTTAACTAGGATTTTGTATTATCTATGGCATTCTGCCCTTCTATACAATCAATGTTAATGAAGACTTGACTAGAAGAGTCAAAACAAGGAAAGCAAGATGCATTTCTTAAGAAAAAAAATTTCCTAACACTTAGATTTAAAAAGGTAAAAATCATAAGAGACTCATGATTCGTACACATAACAAAACATACCTGCATAAAAAAATACCCCACAATTAATGACAAAAAAATTACAAACAAACAAACAAAAAGATAAAACATTTACATCATAGATAACACAGGGCTAGTATTCTAGAGAGTTCTAACATATCAATGTGAAAGACAAACACCTCAATGGAAAAAAAGTGCAAATTATAAGAGCATACAATTTGTTAGAGAATATAAAGTTTTACCTCACTATTAATAAAAAAAATTTTAAAACAAACGCCTTCACGTATTATTGATATATACTTAAAAGAATAACATCCCACAGTGTTGGCCAGGTTCTGAACATTCTCTAATATTGGTGGTACAATATCAGTAGACCCAATATATCTGGAGGGTAGTTTGGCAATATATATTTCAAAATGCATGCCAAGTAACCAAGCAATTTCTCTTTACAGAAATTTATCATAAGAAAATCAGTAAAGTATGTAAAGAAATAAATACAAACCACTATGTTCCTAAGAATAACTTCACATTTCCTAAATGCCAAGTACTTTACAGATGCTTTAATCCTCATAACAATCATATTCTATAGATGCAAAAAGAAGATACTGAGGCAGATGAAATAATTTTGGGGGAGATAGAAGGAATAGAGCC
This sequence comes from Mustela erminea, assembly GCF_009829155.1. Classification (NCBI taxonomy): domain Eukaryota; kingdom Metazoa; phylum Chordata; class Mammalia; order Carnivora; family Mustelidae; genus Mustela; species Mustela erminea. The sequence continues at coordinate 28,425,683 of NC_045629.1, read as the reverse complement.
AATAATCAATACCATGTCATGGGATTCCAACGCCTTAACTGCCAACTTACAGAAGAATTATTTTTTTACATTTTTTAAAAATTAAAGATGTCCTAGGAAAGAAACAGAGTGACCATGACAAAGGCTTGAAAAGATCCAGAGACATAAAGAGAAAGAGGAAACAGAATCAGACAGACATAACTGGAGAAAGACAAAGAAACAGAGGAAAACAGGTATAGGTAGCAAGAGACTTGGAAATGACAGCAAAGGAGAAAAAGCAGGATATTTTGAAATTATTTATACTTTGTATCTTATTTTTTCTTTGACTGCTTCTTATTAATTTTTGCAGCAAGTATCACTTATGTGACATAGATATTTTTATAAAAATTGCTAATGAAAGGGGTGCCTGGGTGGCTCAGTCGTTGAGTGTCTGCCTTTGGCTCAGGTCATCATCTCAGGGATCTGGGATCGAACCCTGCATCAGGCTCCCTTCTCCATGGAGAGCCTGCTTCTCCCTCTCCCACTCTCCCTGCTTGTGTTCCCTCTCTTGCTATCTCTCTCTCTGGGTGTCAAACAAACAAATAAATAAATAAATAAATCTTTTAAAAAAGATTTCTCATGGAAGCAGAGGACCCAAAGTTATCTGATATCCCTGGTCTCACTCCTAAGCAAAAGGGCTAGGAGATTTCATAAGTTTATGTCTTATGCCATCCTTCCCTAAAGGTAGAACGCTTAATTCCAAAATGTAAATCAGTAAAGGCAGATATCTGGAAGCATAAGGTGGAAGAGAAAAGAAACTTCCAACCTATTTCCAAAGACAGCCTGAAGGAGTGTGGTGCTTCTGTGTCGACCTGGGGATACGCATGTAGTTTACAATTCAATACAGATGGAGATACCAATACGCTTTTTAAGTGGAAACTACAGACCCTGTTTGCAGCCTCATCTCGACAAAGAATATACATGCGTGCCCATATGCAGTCACATGCACGTGAGTACGCACACACCCACCTCATAAAACACGAAAACAAAAATAAACCCAGAAACCTTTTCAAGTGGCTATGACAACACTAAGTGGAGAAACACTAATGGAAGTGGATCAGCCACGTCAATTTAGGACATGAAGAACCAATTACATATGTCACTGCAGGGCCTTCACCTTCTTAGATTACACTGCCTAAAGTCTGCAGTCAAAACGAGCTACAATACTGTTACTGCCAAAATTATCCAGAACAGTGCAATTTCAAACAGTAAAGGACTCTATATATGTGTATAAGTATGCATATATATGCATACATATATATAATATAGGTACACATATATGTACATATATACACACACTATGTGTATATATACACACACACGCACACATGTACTATGTGTGTGTGTATATATATACACACACACACACACACACACACACTGCTATATGCAGTGTTTTATATTCTTTTAAATCCTTGCCAATTAAAAAAACATAATGTATTAGCCTACTAAATATGGCTAAATATTTATGAATGAACCAACATTTTTCTTTCTCTTATCCTCATAAAGGTAATTGACATTATGAATAACACTGTCAAAATTCTAGACTTCATAGAACTTTTCCCAAACTGACTTCTAATGTCCAGAATGGACTGTAGAGAGGCTATAATCAGGTTAAGCACCCTTTCCTTAAGAGTTTGCTTCCTTCTAGCATTAATAATCTGTTCGTAGCATAAGAGTGACCCATACGTACTGTTCAAGATAGCCATACTTGTACCCCTGAAACAAATAATACATTATATGCTAATATAAAGCCCAGCAGGGATAGATAATACATACACACATACATACATATACAGCCATTGCTGGGGCACCTGAGTGGCACAATTGTTAAGTGTGCGACTCTTGGTTTCAGCTCAGGTCATGATCTTGGGGTGGAAGGATTGAGCCCCTCCGCACCGAGTGTGAAGTCTGCCTCTTTCTCTCTCCCTCTCCTTCTGCCCCTCCCTGCTGTGCTCATGTACATGCACATCTCCCTCTCTCTCTCAAATAAATAAATCTTTAAAACAAAACGATAGCCATTGCTTGTACAACCACTCTTGGAGGACCCTGTTCTCATATGCTCCTCATCGTAGCAAGACAAGTATGATAGAAATGAGACGTAAGTTGAGACTTCCTTTTCGAAGTCAGTATTCTAACTAGAGTGCAGCACGGAGACAGTAATGTCATATTAAAGACAAAACAAAACACAACAAAGACATGAATTTATGAACAAAGTAGTTATCTAACAGCAGGTGACAAATTACTCTTTTATCTTCCCTTCTTTCCCACATGGTGCCCTCACAATTAGTTCTCAAATTTCTGTTAAAAGTGAGATAAGAAAGCAAATAGTTGTGCTATGGTTTAACTTAACCTACACCAGAGACTAAAATAAGGATGGCAAATAGATTTCAATTTGCCTGCCCTTTCTAATCAGCTGGTAATTATTGCCAAGAACACTGTGTCAAGAAGGATTCTGTGTGGCTTTATTAATTACTGATGTCTATTGCGTAAACCCAAGGGAGGAAGTAGAGGCTGCCGTTTGACTTCATTCTTTTCCCAGCTTTTATGTCTAACATATTTCCATTCCTGCTTAGCTTCATCCCCACATGTCATCTTATTTTCATGGGAATATAAACAACTAGATATAAATCAGTTTTTTGTAAATATTAACGGAGACATTAGTTAGGCTGAGATACTCTGGCAGTGGGAGGTGTTGGATTCAAAGATTTAACCAGGTAGTGAACGGATGAATGAAACACATGGCCCCCAGTGCATGCGAATCAGAGGAACAGATCCATGAATTCCGGAGCTTCCAAAAGGCATTTCACAGAAGAAGTAAGAAATTATCATATTTAAGCTTCCTATAGAAAATTAAGTGATATGGGGAGAAAAGCGCATAGTCCTACTGATCGATACAAACAGTTTACCTCAATCTTATTACAGTTCTGGCCTTATCAGACACTATATTACTTTTTAAAAGTAGAAGAAAAATACTTTAAAAAAAGGAAAGTAAGCAATTTGCTCTCTTGAATGACCATGCGTTATTTTATCATTTATTTTCAAAATCAAGTTTAAAAATGTTTAGATGAGTCGTTACAGTAAAAGAGGGGAAAGAACCCCATTTAGATTCAGATTTGGGTTGGAACCTCAGTTCTGCCACTGATTTTTTTTTTCATTCATTCATTTCTACATTTGACAAAACAACTGCATATGATGGATAATGGGAAACAAGATAAATCCAAATATTTCACAGAATCTACAATGCAATTAGGGAACAGAACAGTAAATTAAAAAGTGGAAAATGTTACAAAGATGGATTTTGGAAAGAGAAAGAAAAGAGTGAACATAGCTAGCAGCTGTATTTCTTTTATTCTCACCTATACCTTGGAATAATACACATCCAACTTCTTTGCATAGTTATTGTGAAGAAGTAATGAGATAGCATACAACTTCTTTTACTGTAAATATACTAAAATACGTTTACTTCTTACACATTAAGTTGAAGAGCACACAGTCTGGCATCTCAAGTCCAGACCATGTCTCTTTGGTGTCAAATTTTCCACTCCAATCATACAACAGCATTGCTAAGCATTCACAGAGCACATTTAAGTTTCTATATAAAGTTATTATGCTTTAAGAGCATCCCTCCTAGACAGAAATGCAGAAATTCTCCTTGGACTGTAGACTTCCTCAGGGAAAGCTTTCTGATAACCGCAAGCATCCAAGACCCTAATCTTGGTTAATCACTAACAGGTTAGCATCTCTGAAAACAACACAGCCTAAGAGCTGAAGAATGTGTGGTCTGGTTCTCATAGAATTTAAACCTAGGACAAAACATAGGGATTTAGAAGGTTATTTTTTAAAAATCTGAATTAATAACACATTATCAGTTTGGTAAGAAAATATGAACAGCAATTATCAAGCTTCCAGATATGCAACATAGCTTAGAAACAGAATGTATTTGCTACTGACTCTGAGAGGAAGAATATGGAATTTTATAGTGCAAGCAACCTTTTGCAATGTAATTAAACAATCTATCATAACATCTTAAAACACTGCGAAAATCTTACATTATTTTATTTGTACTGAATTAGCAATTAACTCAGCTCAATAAATCCTATTCTATCCTCAAAACACCTATAATAAGATAAACAACATGTATTGGGTAAAAATTGAAAATAATTGTATAGCATAATGTATTAATATCATAATGTATTTTATTTATTTCATTTATCTACATTACAGGCATTGTAACAATTCTAAGTCAGTTTGTCTCTGCTCCTAGTTCTAAAACTTTGGGCTGAAGAAATGACTAACCCTGGAAATTCTAGCCAATTCATTAAAAATGATGATTTTCCGTTCTCTTTCTTAAAGGTAGCCAGTCAAGTAATTCTTAAAGTTTTGGACCATGAATGCCGCCTAAAGTTCTGAACACCTTTCCAAGAAAATATGGCCCTAAATTCACAAGGACTGATAGATGTTATTCTTCCAGGGAAACTTAAGAGCTTTTGGTCTTGGACAAGTGACTTAGTTCTATGTAAAATGATGACACTCATCTAGAAATTTAAAAAAAAAAGAACAAATAAGGCAAGACCAGGCATGGAAAGTATCAACTTGTTGCTAGACAGCTAAGGTCAGGAGACCTCAAACTAGAACTTTATGAAATATTTATATTAAATTGAAGAGCATCGTAAATACAAGAAACAGCATATGACATAGAGATGATAGAAGCCTAAAGAGGATAGTCATGGAACACCATGGTCCTGAATTGAATTAGGTACACATGGCATCATTTTTTTTTTTTTTTTTTTTAAGGCTGGATCTCTTGAATTCAGCAGTCCATTCCAGACCAAGTCCTCCTTTCATACTGTTCACTTTACTAAGTTTTCTCATGGGAATTAGAAAATAGTAACGTGTCAATTTTAAATCACAATACAGATGTGAGCTACTACTGTTCTGTTAATCAATGAATAATGATAATTCCAGCCAATAAATAAATGTAACTTTTATATGAGTTGAAATAGGGAAAAACTGGAATTTCTAAACAAAAAATGCCTATATGAATGCAGGAGTAGTTGAGACTTTAAGTATGGAAGCATCATATAAAGTAGGGAGGAGGGGTGCAGTGGGATATGCCTCTGCCTTTGGCTCAGGTCATGATCTCAGGGTCCTGGGATCGAGTCCCGCATTGGGCTCTCTGCTCAGCAGGGAGCCTACTTTCCCCTCTCTCTCTGCCTGCCTCTCTGCCTGCCTCTCTGCCTACTTGTAATCTCTCTCTGTCAAATAAGTAAATAAAATCTTAAAAAAAAAAAAAAAGGATGAAGGAGAGAAAAGGGTCAAGTGAGTCAAAAGCCTCATTTGGAGGCCTTTACAATAATCTAGGTTCCAGGCAAGCACATAAAATTTAAAAACAAAACAAACAAACAAAAACAACAACAACAAAAAAACGTTAAAAAAGACATAATTAAGAAAAGACACTAAATACGAAGTTAAAAGTTTGGGAATTAGTTGGATGGAAACACGACAGGGGTAAAAAGAAAATTTCAGAGTTCAGCCAGTGGTAGAGTAGACATTCTGCTAACAAAACAGAAATCAGTAGGAGTAGCTAGTGAGGAAGCAAGAGGACAAGGTCAGCACAGACATGCAGGTGGAGAACCTTACAGACATCCATGTAGAAATGGAATCTAGAATTCAAGAGAGAGTTTAGGTAACATAAAGGATTTAATAGACTACTAATGTCATGTGAGCTGGTACAATTATAGAAATATTTAGAAATTATAATAAGACCAATGACAGAATCTTAAAAGTGATGTTTCAAAGCAATGAAAGGAATTCTATTCATCCATTCTTTCACTTCTTACTACTGTGTTAAGTACTCTGTGTTAAGTATTGAAAGTATAAGAACCAAGATAGAGGTGCACAATGTGTATTTGGAAACCAAAAAACTATATCCACATTATTTAAATTAGTGGTCTTAAGAAATTTAGTTTTCGTAAACATACTTTGTTTTCCTTTGTGATGTTTGCAAGTATATATTCTTCTTGTAAATAGCTCCTGAGAACCAACTACTTGAAGGAATTTGCCAGATGCTGAAAATTTTGTTAGTCTTGGTTTCAGAAGTTAGCCTAAATATAACAATCATTTTTCCTTGGAAAACAGAATTACAAAAGAAATGGAAATTCCACAAATACCAAATTTGGCACATGTGCAACGTTTTGGCAAGACTTTGTTAAAAAGAAAATGTAAAAAGCAAAGGTGTTGTTCCATAACATGTCATAATTAGGTGAAAAAACCATGGCTGTATAAACAGAGTATAATCATAGTTAACTGAGAATCCATTGGTCAAGATGATGGCCACTGAGTAAGATGGGCGCAGAATGAGAACATCCATAAAAGTAAAATGATTGAGCCAAAGAGATATGGAACAATTGCCTCCCTCTTTTACTCTAGATTCTACTACCGTCTCCTTACTGGTTGTTTAGTCTTCATTTTCTTCTTAAACTTTATTGCATGTAAAGGTCCTTTCATTTTCCAGTATATGGCTAGAAAATGTTATTTCTAGACACATGAGAAAATAATTTTTAAAACTGGTGTTTATTTTACATAGTTTGAACAGAAAAATACAAAGAATGTCTTACACAAAACAGAATGGTCCAGGGTTTACGTTAGATACATATTTTCAAGTGAAAGTGAATAAAAACTTTCACTTCAAAAAAATGAAGTATCAAAAATTATGATTAGAAGTGGAGTCTGCTTTAATTCTCTGCTTAAAAATTGTATGATAGAAGCATAAAAAAAAAAAGGTTTACTCCTTAAAGCAATTTATACTATTAAATAACAACATTACTTGAATTGTAGCCAGGTTAAAAGTTCCATGAGAACTGACACCCTACAAAGACATGTTACCGGAAACCACTGTCGAGACTAAAGAAATAAATGTAATGCTGTACACTAGCAATGCTATAACTGGCCTCTTGTCAGTGTCCCACTAACTTTAACTCTCAGACTAAGGTAGTATATTAAGTGAATTTTTTTTATTAAAAATTTTTTTGATGAACCACTGAACTCTACTCTTGAAATCAATATTGCACTGTGTGGTAACTAATCTGAATTTAAATCAAAAATTGAAAAACAAAAAGAAAAAATTTTAAGTTTCCCCCTATGCATTGTAATGTTAATTAATACTATTTTATAAAAACTATGCCTTCCCAAAGCTGCAAAAAAATACAATTTAAATTGCTAAGAAAACTTTCTCCTGTCTCTATACTATTGTCCATATATTACTGTGTATATATCTCTTGTCTACATGATACATATATGTATATTTTTAGTCTCCAATATACTATTGTTTATATGTATCTTATCTATTTCTCTCATCAAACTCATAAAACTTTCCATGAATAATATTACTGAAGTCTTACTACCAAGCTGTCTGTCTTTGACATTGACTCTGCTGGAGACTCCCAAAAGGGCACTGAAGTCATTACTTACAAATAAGAATATAAATCTATATATCACCTAAACATTTTATTTAGCAAAATTAAGAAACAAATTGACTTTTCAGCCATCACTTTTTAGGGTCTTAAAAGAAGAAAAAAAATTTAAAGGGTATAGCACAACCCTACAAAATGACTACTCAGTATGTCAGTACAAGTCTACCATTTATAATCAGTCCCCCAAGAAAAAGAAATACAAACCATACCTACACAACTAAGAATTATATTTTATCAGTATATTCACATACATTTGCAATTTTGTGGACCTTATTATAAGTAAGAAGAGAAAATGTAGCCTCTCATCTAATGTCTGTTTTCCCACTCTTATTGAAAGTCAAGTGCTTTCAAAGATGATGGGTCACCGAACATTCCAATCCATATCCAACCACCATGGGTATGATAGTAGATTTGATGCCCTAGTGGAGCTGACTTTAAAGCTGGGCCTTTCAGGATGGATATTTGCTTTTTCGGGGAAAATGGAAGAACATGGTGGACTGAAGGGACAGTCTGTGTAGGAGGACCACAGTTGACAGTTCATGTCACGATGTAGAGCCAATGCTATGGGATGGAGAGCAATGAGTCCTAGTCTGACTTGAGCATCAGAATGAGAGAATTCTCCAAAAACCAAACTTCCATGCTCTTGGCTAGAAATAGAAACTCTCAGAATGAAGCCTGAGTATCTAGGTTTTAAAAACTCCTTAGGAAAACACATATAGGGCATATAGGGAATCTTATCCCCAGGTGGCACATACATCACTGGGGACAACTATACTCTTTTAGTTGATGCTTTGCTAACAGCCAAGAAAGTCATATCAAAAGTATAGCATACATTGCTTTTGTTGTCATCACCACTGTCTTTTAATGGCCAAGATATGGCCAGAAAATCTACAGAAAGGACATGGGTACTCACATTTATACTCCTTAAACAATGAAGGGGTTAAGCTATATTCGGCCACCACATTAAAAAAAAAAAAAAAAAAAAAAGGCCTGAGTTGTTCACCCAACAAACAATAATGGAGTTTGACTGGATGAACTACAAAGCTGAACTGCCTATCTAGCATTCCAGAATGACATTGATGCATCATAATAGGCTTGGCCTTTAGAAGACACTAAAATTATAATAAGTCTCTACATTTACCAGTTTCTTAATATATCTAATCATTCCTGAAAGTATTTGCTCAGAGCTACGTTGACAATGTGACTATCACCAGCCAAGGACATCTTTCTCATGATTGCCAAGGTTTCTTTTTCTAAAAGTCTCTCTCACTCAGCTCTACATAGTAAAAAGTTGTAGATGAACAGTGAACATGAACTGTTACTGAGGCTCCGTTAGCCGATTTCGTCTGGACTGCACAGATTCATTCCCCAGGACCCATCGCTGGGCATTTTTTAAAAGAAAAGATCTTTATAAAAATGGTGTGTGTGCGTAGTCTCCATGTGTGTGTCTTCTCAGAATCTAAGCTTCAAATTATGTAACGAGAATTCTAAGACATGCAGAATGGAAAAAGGAAACGGCCCATAAGGTGTGAGATGATAATGCAGCCCAGGGGTCAAGCTGGGTTGTTTGATGAGACCCTTTTGGTCACTGCCAGTTCCGATTTGGGAGTACGCTACTGATGGCCACGCCAAAGAGGCCTGGAGGAAGTGGAGACTATTAAATCACTTGTTTACCTCAAGTGAGCACCAGTGGTACTCAGTCAATGATTTTATTGATCCACAATACTGTTCAATTAACTGTGTTTATTTTGATTCTGCGATTAACATGCATTTGCAGAAGGACTGCTCACAGTGAAACAAAGTCTAAAATTATCCCTTTCACTCCCCTGGCCTCTTCCTAGTGTACCAGTGTCATTCGGAGTTAATGAGTTATGCATTAAATGAATAGATATTATCATGTCTAAGGGTAGTATTGAGTCTAAGTTCAGGTCTTTTAAGAATTCATTTCCTTAGTGCAGCCAGTGAACAGAGGAACATGGCAGGGGTTAGTAATTAAGCTTAAGAGACAGGTTCCTCCTGGACAATAGGCAAGATCCAGTTGCATGGTTGCTGATAAAAGAAACAAGATTGATTTTGCTGCCAAAATCGCCAGATTCAAACAGCTAAATCAATAGGCTAAAGAACGAAAAAATGGAAGTGTAGTATATTTCATCAAACCAGACAAGGAAGCCATAGCATAACTCCATGAGTGTCATGATTTGAATTTAGTGTGGCTCATTGACATCATCCGAGGACTGTATTAATACCATCCAGATAAGTGCCTGACTCATTTACTACCAGCTCTTAACAGAGGGTATCTTCATTCTCTGCTTGTTCTTCTTGTATATTCTCATTTATCCCTCTTAGAACAAATTTGTTGGGAGTATTTATGTGCCCAAAACCAGTGAAGCAAACAACCACTCCCCCTCTTAATACAATTGAATACACACACACACACACACACACACACACACACACAAAAGATTCTATCAATAACTTCAATATATCATTGGATAAGGCTGGACAATATTACCAAAAACTGGCTGGTATTCAGAAACTATTCTGCTCCTCTCTTCATTACAGCTAAGGCTTAGAACATGATCATTTTTGAAACACGAGGAATAAAAGAACCACTCTTGTCCCCAAAATATGTACATCTGAAATAACTTCACTATTATTAATTGTTATCACTATTATTATTATTTAGAGTGGGTAATATAAGGAATGGGAAACTCTGGAAATAAAAGTTTTCCTATTATTTTTAAAGGGTCTCCATTTCTCTGTCCACTGCACAGCCTTCCACATTGCTTAAATGTCCAGAATGGCATTGAGAGGGCACCTTTCTTTCTTCTTACCCCCAAATAGGAACTTGCCAATTTTCTACCCAAAAGACACATTTATCTCTTCTGAGTCTTGGCACTCACAAATGTAGATGAATAATTCATTCTGGTTTTCTACATTAGGTCATGGGATTTTTATACTTGGGGATATCGATGGAGAGTAAAAAGAAATGTTACGGAATCACTGGACTTGACCTGGCTCGCAGCCATTGAAATGTGGTCTTCACACCTCTTGCCTGAGTTGATACTGAGAAGTAGAAGTTTCAAGTTAAGATTGCTGTGTTTACTTCTAATTCTCCCGCCACAGAGCCGCAGTTTTAAGGTTGGTGAATTTCACAGAGTTTAAACACATAGATTTCATTCATAGGAGCACAGCCACCTTCCTTTGGCACCGCTTCCTGGCCAAACTTCCCTAGAGAGTGATTTATATCCCACTTTTGGAATTCGCTATCATCTGTTCGCAGTCTCCCTCTGTATAGCATTTGCTGCATTTCCTCATCTCCTCCTCGTGGGTTTTCCTTAGCTGGGTTCCCGGATCCTCGACACTTGTGTTTTCTCTCTCATCTTCCAGATAACTTCCTTCACTGGCACCCCCTCTTTCTTATCATCACTCACATCTAGAAATACCTCCATGCATGCTTGGCTTTTCTGTACACTCCTCTCTTGAAAACCTCATTCCCACCCCCTCATTATCCAACATATTAATTCAGTGGACGCAATTTTCAAATCTATTTTGTCAGTCTCTACTGTATCACTTTTCCCCTTTGATGTCCTGCAAGAACTTCAAAAACAATTCTGTTAAAAGGTGTATTCAATGTGCCTTTTCCCTCACACAACTTCCCTTTTTTTTAATCAACTTTGGACACAGTCATCTTCTGTCACCATGTGCTTACAAAACAACTCAGCCACTTGTAACTCTTCTACTTTCTTTACCTTTGCCAGCCCCATAGCCAATTTTCAAGTTTTGTAAATTCTCTTTCAGGAAAATCTTTAAAATACTTGCCTTCCTGCCATCTCAGTTCTTCAAGATTCCATTTGCTTTTGTTTTCCTGCAATAATAAGGATTTGGGGTCTGGATAATAATCTCTTTTCCAACCAATCCATCTCTTGTTCTTCTTTTCCTTATTCATTCCCTCTCTGCCTGCTTCCTCCTTTAGTTCCTTCTCCCCTCGCCTCCCTCCTTCCTTTACTGTTTTCTTCCTGTAGCATTAATAAGCATGTTCTCTGGACCAGGTACAATGCTAGGCACTGGCAAAGACAAAGATGACCAAGACCAACAGATTCCTTTTCATCAGAGTCCTTCTAGACGAAGTTCACCTAACACTCCCCTGGCTAAAACTAAAGGAGGCTCAGCAAACAAACCCAAGACGGAGTTTATACTGCTCACCCAGCATTCCGCAATTCCTTCCTTGCACAATTAGATTTCAAAAATGATCTCTCTAATCTCATTTTATTTTCGAGGCTTAATTTACTTTTTGTTGTAACCCATATAGCTTTCGCTGGTTCAAAAGATCAGTCCTATTACTTGCCTTATAAAGTCAATGCTTTAATACTCATTAGCAATTTTCGATTAAAAATTTATACATCTATTTTTTTCAAGAAAGAGAAAAGAAAGAAAATCACTTTTAATAATTTTAGAGCCTGAATCCTCAAAAATCAGGACACCTTTAAATATAAGTGACACTATATACTCATACACTAGTAAATGATAATAAAACTCATAACGTCAATTTTTTAAAAGATTTATTTGTTTTTTTGTTTGTTTTTGAGAGGTGGGGAGGGGCAGAGATAGAGGGAGAGAGAATCCTCAAGCAGACTCCCTGCTAAACATGGAACCCAGGGCGGGGCTTGATTCCAGGACCCTGAGACCATGACCTGAGCTGAAACCAAGAGCTGGCTGTTCAACCAATTGTGGCACACAGGTGCCCCTCATAACATCAAATTTTAACTTGTACAGTATTTTTCTTATGAGCATTTCATTAAATCATGAGGGGCAAGAGCACCGGTAAGAAACTAGAGATACTCGGGGTGCCTGGGTGGCTCAGTGGGTTAAGCCGCTGCCTTCGGCTCGGGTCATGATCTCAGGGTCCTGGGATCGAGTCCCGCATCGGGCTCTCTGCTCAGCAGGGAAGCCTGCTTCCCTTCCTCTCTCTCTGCCTTCCTCTCTCTCTGCCTGCCTCTCCATCTGCTTGTGATTTCTCTCTGTCAAATAAATAAATAAAATCTTTAAAAAAAAAAAAAAGAAAAGAAACTAGAGATACTCATGCTTCCATGATACTTTGCATTCTTCCTCCCTAGTCACTGCCACCCTCACTCAGATCAATCCTACAAATCTGTGAAGGCCCAGTTCAAAAATAATATCCACATGCCTTCCCAGGTAATTTTAGTGAAAAAAGTTTCCTGTTTTCTAGTCTGCCTCACTAAATTTCCACATTGCAATATTATTATTGTATTTTTTAAGCATGGACTTTAAGACACACTTAAGAAGTAGATATTTTTTAAACTTTTGCTTTTTGACCCCTAAGTAATATTCCACAGTAGCCATAAGGCTCTTTTATCATGATATCCCAGAACAAAGGTTATCATTGTTCAAAATTTCTTTCTTGGCATTTCCAAAGAGCAAGATGAATAGAAAGAGACAAGAATAAATGGTTGAGACTAATAGTTTCTAAATTTTTTAAATTTTAACATGGACTTAAAAAAAAAAAGAACCATAATCAAATCTAATAGGACAGTTAGTTCCTGGAGAAGACCCCAAATGTTATACTTCCATCATCTATGACAAAGTACTATGGTCTTATGAGCCAAGTTCCTTAGCCTCTGCTGACCTAACAGTTCAGACAGAGGGGAGACCAACCAACTAAGTCATGGTTTCTGCATGAACTGCCTTACATAGTTCTGTAAGAATTTGGCAATAGGAAAAATAAATAAGGACAAATCTTGTTCTGCTGATCCCCTTCAATTTAGAAATAAGAAATATCGATCCAGGGTTAGTATTAGAAATTAAATCCATCAGTGGTTTGTTTCAGTGACTGAGGTTTGGAAGCAATGTTTCCAAAGTTCTAGAGATCCTGGAGATTGCCACCACCAGTTAGGCAACCCAAACTTACTAACTGATGAGCACGTTTTCAAAACTGGCTTATCTAATCTTCACTTACTTCCACTCCTGTGTGTATAAGTGAGTGCCATGTCATTTACCCCATCCAATTAGATCAGCATAATCATTTGGAGTGCTGAGAACCTTTAGCAGATGTACCTGTCAGAAACCTAAGGGTCCAGATAAGAATCTAGGATCCAGGGGCAAGGCTGGATATCCTAAGAGAAGGTCTCTAGGGTGTGTTTTAGTCTCCACAAGAAAAACTAAAGTTCTGACAAATGTGACACCAAAAATAAACCTGGAGTACCATTTTGTAAAACCTTTCTCCCCTTTGCAATACCTGAACTCACTAATTTATAACATGATCTATACATCTAACTACATCACTAAATTCTAGAAAATGAAAATACTTTATCTGTTCATTTGAGAAGCCAAAATACATTCTCCCATTCTAGAAGCATCTCTGTCCTGATTTTTAAATGGACACCTCTAGATTTTATTAGACTCAATTTCATACGTAAAGATATGATGTTAATTTAATAGAGCATGAAATAAATCAAATAAAGAAGCACAATAGCATTTTTGATTGGTTAACGCCACTGATAATAAGTTATGATGCATTTTTTACAAATTAATGGTGAATATAACAGCTTTTCACAGTCTCTCCTATATGCAACTGCAATTAGCTCATATCAATATAGTAGCATAATAGGTAAATTCATAAAGATAATTACTATTTTTTTAATCACTCACTATATTCCAGGCATAGGCGAAGCAGATAACATTCATCATTGTATTCAATCCTCACAAAACCTCATAATATGGGTATTACGAGAATCCCACATTTTAAATGAAGAAACTGAAGGTTGGACAGGTGAAGTAATTTGCTCTACATCACTCAACAGGTAAGTGGCAGAGCTCAGACTGGGATCTGGGTCTCTCTCACTCCATTCTGCCATTACTGTACTGTGCTGCCTCATAAGGAACTGGGCAAAGTACATAATCTTGAAAAATGCTAAGCATCATGGTACTGTTTCTCTCTCTCTCTCTCTCTCTCTATATATATATATATATATATATATGTATGTATGTATAGATAGATAGATAGATAGATAGATAGATATGGTTTACATCTCTCTATTTATATAGTTTATTTAGTCATTAGGAAAATAACCCCTCAGAATGAAATGTATTATGGCCCTTTTTTGACAGGAAAATGAGCATGGAAATGCACCAACCTTCTAAATGCCCTATCATACAATCTTACAGTTAGAATTAAAAAAAAAAATCTGTGCCAGTTATAACCAGGAAAAGATAAAACTACGTTACGTATCTGAAAGAGAATCAGTTTGCTTGTAGCAATCAGGGAGATGCAGCTCTACAGACACAGACCTACTCTTTATAGTGTATAATGGTGTGATTCTAGAGAGCAAAAACATCAACAGTGTTGCTTGAGTCCATTTTTAGGAATCGGTAAGCAAGTGTTTAAACTCCAACAACCCAGCACCTGGGTGGCTCAATCAGTTAAGCATCTCCTGTGGCTCAGGTCATGATCCCCTGGTCCTGGGATCAAGTTCCACATTTTAGGGCCCTTGCTCTGAGGGGAGCCTGCTTCTTCCTCTGCCTCTTTCCTCTGCTCATGCTCGCTCTCTCTCTCTCTCTCTGTCTCAAATAAATAATAATAAAAAAAATAAGAAAAAATCTTTAAATTCCAAGAATGGTTTTGATCATTAAAACAACTGTGTATTTGCTGGAAGTAATAAGCTTCAGAGAACAAAAAGAAGTCTACCTAACACATGCATGTTTGTCGGGTGTCCCCTGGTCGTCCATGTTTCTCTTCTCTGTGATGACATAATTCTGGTCTGGATGCTTGAGAACAGACTCGGGACTACTCGTACAACTAATCACGGGATTTCTACCTTCCGATTTTGAAAAAATTTCGATCTGAAATTATCTACATTTTTTTTGGCAATATAAGCAACCATTAATTCATTACAAGCTGCTCAAAAATCAATTGTGTATGGTAGACATTCAAGTTTCATACCCATAGATCTGGCAGAGCTTTGTCTATGGACTGGCAACAACCTAGGGTGATGAAGCCACTGAGCCAAGCTAAGCAGACTGTTCCAACCCCATTCTTCCAGTAAAGCCAGAGGCATAAAAAGATTCTTTGTTTCTGTTTTTCACACTACATTTCTCTTTTTGATCTGCTTACTTAATATAGCTCTTATGTTTATTTGTCTAAGAAAATATGGCCCAGATTATTTTATATCAGTTTAATATTTCATCCTAATAAATGTTTTCTTTAGAAGGCATTCCTGTCCATACACTGAAATTCAAACCGCAAAGGAAAAGCTTATAAAGAACAAAGCAAATTTGATCAGAAATACACTAACTGATTTTATTAATAAAAATTCAATTTACTGATATTTTTTAAAATAAATTCAAAACAAAAGTTGATCATGTATATATTTTTTTCTGGGCTAGACTTAGTACCTTAGTCAACTGTTTGACACAAGTCAGTCTAGCTACACTTTTATATCAGACATACATGCCACTTGCCTTGATAGAAAAGTGTTGTTAGGTTAAAGTCATTTTTTTAAAAAAAATTGTATTCTAAGCCCTAAAGGATAAACATTTATCCACTAAGACAGAAGGATAAAGATTTTAATGGCATCTTGCTCTAGGATTCAAAATAAATAAGGCAAAGATGAGTTTCCATCTTCTTAAAACTAAATTACAGAGATTAAAATATATAAACACAAAATGAATGTGTTCCATTTGCATATTATATTTCGCTCTTAAAGTTGATATTGAAGATTAAGGGTCAGCATTTAATCCTCACTATCCTAATCCCTAAAATTACAAAGACAGGCATAAGTGCATGTCTGCCGCACTAAATTACCTTGAAAGAAAGCAAATTCCGGATGAAAAGGGAAGCATATTTATATTATGGTGATTTAAAATCTGTCGCCTAAACACATCTTCTCCCTCGATCCATTGACCTAAATTGCACACTAAAAGCTTGTTTGTCTGCAAATGGGCAGCTAACACTTTGAGACAGTCCAGAGAGTCTTCACTTATGCAGAATCGTGCCAACAATTTTTCCGACTACAATAAACACTGTCTTGTTCATATTCCACAGAAACAGGAATTGTGTTATAAAACAGAAGACTCTCTTCACAGTGTTAAAACCATTTCCTGGATAGTTAATTATGAAAATTCAAAACTCTGGATATAAGAAGTTGTAAAGGCAAAAGCATCGATTAAAGAATATTTCATTAAAATGCTACCATATCTAACAAAATATTGCTAGCTCTACTGCATCCTAATGCTTTTTTCATGAAACTAGGAAAAACCGGTTCTGTTCCCTCACCCCCACACCACCCCCCACCCCGGCCGTCCAATGGTTAAAAAGTACTTTAGAGACAAGAATTTATTTCCTGAATATTCTTGTAACACTTTCTGAAATCTGAAGTCCAGTGCAATGAATTTTGAAAGCAAAATAAATTCACCTAGTGGTTCAGAAACCCCCACAATTCTTATCTTGTTTGGGGAAAATTACATTAATATCAATATGGTTGTGTACAACAAAGACAACATAATGGCATAGCAGAAAGAGTATACACTTGTAAAAGATCAAATTTCATTCTGAGCTATATGTGCTGATTTTGTCAGATATACATTTATTTTAGAAAATAATTTTCTGAAGTCACATTATATACATCAATCAGATTACAACACTGGAGGAGGCTTGGTTCCTCTGGATGGAACAAATCTGTTCCATCGTCAATCTTGTGTCAATAGAGGATCACGTTTCTTCCTTTAAAAATGTATTTCATACAATTTTGTGTATTTCTGAAGAACAGAATCCCCACTGTTAAAATCTATGCTATTTGTGTGCATCTGTAACTATTTGTATAAATTCAGGAAGTATTTTTGTAACAGATTATGTAACACTGAAGACTAAAATGTGTCTGGCGAATATGTTTAGAAGACTACACAGAGCGGTAGCAAATTGGCGCGACACAAACTTTACCACTGTGAACATCTATTCAGGTATGTTTCAAAGTGCCCTGACTTTTTTTTTACCGAGAATCCTTATTTTATGTAGATGCAGAAACTACAATGAAAAGGTCCAATCATCTTAAAAGGGAGACCACATTGCAAACGATCCCAGTGATACTCAGCATTTCAGGGCCAAACCCCTGCTGTTTAGCCACGGTAGTTACAAAAGCAGACTAATGAGAACTGCAAAAATTATAATTAATTTTCATTCTAAAGAAATCATTCTGCTCTAATCAACTGCCTATCAAACGTCAGTGCAAATTATGCTAAAGAAAAAATTATTAGGCCAGGTTTACAGAGCACCATTTTCCATATACTGTATCAGAATAAAGAATGCCTGTGTGGGAATTACTTTTAATGAACAACAAATTACAATTACTACACTAAATGAACCATCTGCCTTTTTTTGTTTGTTTTCACGGCCTCACTGGTGCAGAATGCATTGTCAGCTTAATTCCCATTCAAAATGGCAGACTACCTCATCACCAGGCTCTCACATCCATAACATTGAACAGAAAATCTGTAACAGATGTTTTCAATTTTAAGAAGAGGACAAGTATGTTTTATAAATATGTTCTAAACATTAAAGGCTGGCGTTTATAATAATAAGGTACATGCCTTTTTCAGACTGAAGAGTTTGGATGACTAAGTACTCCTAAGCCCTAAATTAGCACATAAAGTATTCATAGACCAATACCAATAAAAACAAGTCCTGATGTACTTTATTAAACATTTCATTCAAGTAAATGTGTTTTGTCTCTATCCTCTAATAGGTGATCATTTGTTTCAAAGGGGCATGCATGAGGACATTCAATAATGACATCTATTATCAAACCTTTACTGAAAGGTTTAAAGTGGTTAGCTGGATACATCATCCGGAATCAGCATGAAACATTAAAAATGGAAAATCAGTCTCTTATTAGCATGTGTCTCATATTAGCTGGGCTTTCCCTGCTGAGGTTTGGGGACCATGATACTGTAAAACACTTGGAAGATTGACTTATCAGGGCCACTTATGAAAGAGAATATCCGATCTGGGTATGCTCTTAAAAAAGAAAGTACAACATATGAATGTAGCTTAATATAATGCAAAAGGAGTATTTGCTAAAATTAATGAATATTTTTTCTTTACTCCGCCATTTATGGCAAGTAGCACTGACTCAAAACTGCAGTGAGGACATGTTTTAAAATAGTTCTTTAACATCCATTATCAATTATTTTTGTCTCCTTGCAATGAAAGATATTATCCTGTCAGCCCCCCAGGTTCCGGGCCTCCATTGATCCACTGTGCACACACAGCCCAGACTAGGGTAGTGTGTGCTTCTCTCCAACACCAGGGTCTCAGGCTGGACCTGGGGGATCAGCTCTGGGCGAGTCAGGAGAGCAGCTTGCATACTTAGCTAGTCCTTCCCTTCTCTGCTGAGGTGACCAAAAAGGAAAAATTAAAGCTGGTAAAGCTATAAGCTATGATGGTTTACTCTCAAAGAGAAAAACAGACTAGACCTCCATCTTTTTCTGCTGTTCCTACATTGTTTCACTTTCGTTTTAATTTAAGGCTTTGTATAATGCTTTTTTTTTTTTTTTTTGCCCCCCACCCCACCCGCGAGAAGCCCTGGAAATCCAGATTCCTCTCTGCAATTAACAAACCAAACACAGTTGTACTAGATTATTTCATGAGCTAGACATAGAGAAGGGTATATGCGTCCAGGTCTCCCCACAGGCTGGATGATTCTCTGTCTACATACTCTTTGCTTTGAGTGGATATTTAACTATCATCTGCAGTGGGAACTAAAACGTGCTGCTTTAGAAAAGCAGCCTACATGCCAGGGTCCACTCAGTGTAATGGTGTCTGCTTTGAAGATTATTTTAATCTCCCCCCACTCTTGTTCCGAAAGGCAAGAATGAAGAAAATGACAGCTCCATTATTAGAAATGCAGCCACAGAAATAAATTAATGGAGAATTCTCCGAAGGTATACTATCGAGGTAAAACCAGTTTTAAAAGTCCTTCCCTATTTTTGCAATTGCATGTTGTGATACGGAGTCTCGCTTTAAAATTACTGTTTTTCTTATTTAGCTAGGTTTTTCTCTTGCATTTTGACCAATGGAAATAAACTAAAGCATGACCTTGTGTTTCATTTCTTTCGTTTTACTCTATAGTTACAGCCAATTCAGAGGTCAGTTGTAGCCTTGGCTTTGCAAGAACTCCAAGGGAATGTTTAAATGTAAAAATAGTTTTCATTAAAAATATACATGACAGGCTGCCTGAGTGGCTCAGTGGGGTAAGAATCTGCCTTCAGCTCAGGTCATGATCTCAGGCTTCTGGGATCTAGCCCCACATCGGGCTCTCTGCTCAGCAGGGAGCCTGCTTCCCCCTCTCTCTCTCTGCCTGCCTCTCTGCCTACTTGTGATTTCTCTCTGTCAAATGAATAAACAAAATCTTTAAAAAAATATATACATGACACTGATGATGTAGCTGTTTTATTATATTTTAAATTACACTTTGAACCTATAAAATGTTACGAATATTAATAATTTAACAACTAATACTCCTTTAATACATACATACTTTAAATATCCCAAGAAAGACTACCCTCTTCAAAAGTGCCTTAACTGATGCATATGAATGATATACCTAGAAAATACTCCAATGAAGAAATTCAACCCAACAAAATATTCCTTTATGAAAGAAACAGCATCAGAGAATTTATTAGGAACTATTAGCATATTTTTTACTCTTATAAAAAAATTGACCATAAGGATGGTATGACTTACGACTATCACATTAAGTAAAAATTAGTCCCCAGATTCCATTTGAAGGATGCTAATTACAATTAGTAATTCTGGTGTGGTCAGCATTTATTTCTTTGATGCAGAAATATATATTGATACTAATTTTATTGTATTTTGAACATTGGTCTACTTCACTGTACTGCAAATACGAAATATTAGACTTAGCTACTTTTGAAACTCAGGTTCTTTCAATTATATCTGAAATGAAATGTTCGCAGACATCTACAGATCAGTGACTGAATGAGAGAGAAGCCAGCAGCTCCCACAGTCGCTCAGACCCACAGACGCCCTGGACATGTTCTGCCTTTACTAACGTCTAAATCATAGTGTCCTACTACTAAGAAGGTAAATCTCTACACTTATATGGACTCAGCTGTAACTTGGGGAGGAAACAACCAACTCTTTCCTGAGTCAGACAACGGACTTCTTTCCCCTCTCCACACCTCCAAACTTGACATTCACCTATTCAATCCTGTAGGACTCCCCCCAAACACTAACCTGCTCTTGTTTTGCCCAGTTAGCTGTACTGTCCTCTCTCTGTTAAAGGTCTTACCACTTGGTTGTTCTCTGAATCCATATTCTAGGATGATTCTTCTTAAACTTACAGTGTCCGAGAATCTTAGAGGAGGTATGGACATGCTCCTCAGTGGGAAAATGCATACTTTTGTACACTCAGGAGATCCCACCTTCTGTTCCTTTCTGAAGCTTATGTATGGATGTCCTAGGTATCCATGGACTCCAGATTGATCTCAGCCTCAGGAGAAGCTTGGCAGTAAAGGATGATGCTTAAGAACGCAGCCTCCAGGCAGACACATGTAGGTTCACATCCCAGCTTCTCATCTGTCTGTTAAGACCCTGGGTCAGACACCTGACCTCGTTATGTCTCATTCCCTAATCTGTACAGTTGCAGGGAGAATGGCATCTACCTCACGGTGCTGTTGTGAGGACTGAACAATAAGATGGACAGATAACATTCCTTGCTACATAGAATTTCAGGTATTATGGAGCAATAGAAAATGTAGGATTTTATATATGGCATATTGGCTGTTTGTATGTTTCTCTGACCATCTCCAAGTCAAGGACCATGCTTTAATCAAGTTTGGATATCCCAGGGTATCCTTTAAAAAGGCTTTGAAAGTGTACTATTGAGGCAAAACCCCTTTAAAAAAAACCTAAGAATTTTTGCAACAGCGTATTATATGAACCAAGTTTGCAGCATTAATGGATTTGCATCAGAGTTGTAAACTCTTCAGTCATTATCTCTTTGTTCATGTGGTCACAAAGCATTCCAATGGCCACAACTAAACCAGTTCCTCCTCTTTAAAAATAATACAGATGGACTTCTTTGGGGGATGGTTTTAATATTGCCTGTCTGCCAGGGAGGAGACTCCTCAAGGTCTCCTTTGTCCTTATGATTCCAAGATGAATTGGTTTTTCCAGAATCTTCTAACTCCATTATTCCAGAGGTAAATTACTTCTTATTAACAAATAGAAAAACAAACACCCAGCTCTCCTTTGTCACTTTGAAGTTTGTTTTCTCCCAGTTACACGGAAGGATTTCTAGCTCGTTCTGACATGCAGTACAAAGATGCACATGGCCTAGCTTCACGTCCCTTTATTATTTCACAGACTTCAGTAAATTCTGCTCTTATTCTTCTCCTTTCGAGATTTATTAATACCAGCTTTTAGTCATCTGTAAACCCATCCATGCTGGCTGCAAGCATTCTTGTTACCCTGATCTGGAGCTTTTCAATCTGTTATATGTCTTTTGGGGTGAAAGGTTCACATCTATAATATTTCTGTTTTGTTCATGCTGATGCAATAGAATTTTATAACATACAACAAAACCCTGGAATCTCAGCAACAGCATATGTAAAACATGTCAGGAGAAAAGGCAAACCCAGGACCACTGTGAAGATAGTGCCAAAGAGGCCCCGTCCTCGAGTCACCTACCCCACGGGAGCACTTTTCCAATTAATTTGAATAATAGGTCACTGAAATTGAACAACAGAAATCATCTTTGCTCTCTAAACTCATGAAAATTAGATATTTTGTACCAAAAGTAAAAGGGAGGACAGTTAATTAAAGGTTTGCCGGAATCATTTCAAGTCACAACTCCCCACTTCGCAGCCTCTCTTCACTCCCCACCAAACAAAACAAAATATTATTAGAGCAGGACCACTGTTTCAGCCTTAATCCCACCCATTTACTGGCTAGATTTATTTAAATTCTTACAAAAAAAAAAAATTAAGCTTCAAAGCACGAGGGTTGCACCATATTTCTCCAATAATCTCGATGTTGGCTATCATTACAATTACACTAAATCTGTAGGGTGAGGAATGTAGTAAAGAATAGAAAATGCTTCCAGAAATTCTTCCCAGTTATCTTTTCATTAGGTATATTTGTTCCACTAAAAATTTCTTAATAAAAACAAATTTTTTCTCTAATCAAACCCCTTAAGAACCACCTACAAAAGCAATTTCAGGAAAGGAGGTGGATGTACCCATGCTTTAGCATTAAATTATCTCTGACCTTGAAATATTACCAGAGGCAATGAGGTCATATTCATCATCATAACATTATTTGGAGGTTAAGTCTCTCAAATAAAACTTACATTTTTCTAAAACCTATGAGCATGGTGGGAAATCTTCTAATCATCAAAACCAGAATCACTTATTTCAATAATTAATAGAACTAGTTGTGAATATGAATATTTAAAGAGTCAACACAAAAAGACCTAGATGATTCAAGGTAATCACTTCCGTTAACGATTGGGGGGCTCTCCCAGACTGTGTTAGGAGTCACTAATAACCCATTTCAAACCTGCGACTTGGCAAGGGCCTCATTTCGATGGCCTAATAGTGTCAGGAGCAGATTTCCATGTAAATTATTAAAAAACCATGATAAAGGCCAGTACTGCCACCTGCATTGATCTTTCGTCTCTTGATTAACATGGGGCTGACTTTCCAATTTGTGGATTAACTCTACCTTTTACTAGTTCTTTTTCACCCACTGATTTCCTGCCTCTTGGCCATTTCTTAGCTCATTTTCATATCCCCCAGAGGGGAAAGAGAGAAAATTAAACTCAAACCTATGGAGTTTGCTCTAATGAAAGGAAAAGGAAGGGACTGGAAACCCCTGGCTGAAATGAGGTTTGAGGATTTTCATACTTGCCTGGGTTCCAGTTAACCTCGGCTATCAAGGAGCTCCGTCATATGAAGTCATTTACCCCTCCCCTCCACAAGACGATTTAACTGTGACCACAGTGGGAAAGCTATTACACCAACCAGAACTTTTCATAAAGTTCCTTAAACAAAATTACGTGGAAGAAGATAAATGAATACAGATCTTGAGACACATATACAGAAGGTGCAAAATTTCAGAGGGAAAAAAAAAGAATTTAGAGCACGTATCTGCTCCAACTTCAAAATCATTCGTATGTTGTAGTCAAGAAATGGGGCGTAGCTGCTGAGAATTTATTAATAGGTTTCTGCTTATGTACTGCTTTAACTGATAAAACATCTCAGTCCAAGTCCCTCAAGGGTTAATGCTGCCGGGTGAGTGGAATTCATGAGCGTAATCCTAAACAAGTGAGGTGAAGTTCTATCAGGTCTATTTCAGCGTATCAGGGATTACCGCTAGCTGTCTAATCCTGCTGAGCCTCAGGGAGGAACGTTCTATTGTATTTGAAATCCTGGCCAGGAAAGAACAGAAGGTTAAATGGGTGCCTTGCTCTGTAATCAAATATCACAGGCACTACTTATCTATTCAATGAACAACTGACGTAGAAAATCAATTAAGAACCAAATAGCTTCTTAGGAATTTTTACCCAGAAAGAGGCAAGATTTTTTTTTTTTTTTGAAAAATGAGTTTATTTGATAGGTTTTAGAGAAAAATACCACAAATTCTGGAGCTTCTAAAGTTGTTGATCTGGTTTCTAAAATACGTCTTGCCCCGTACTCTTTAGCGCTTTTGTATTTTTTCCTCGTGAAATGGGGGGCATTTCAGGAAAAAGATAACACAATGGAACATAGTTGAGTAAAAGGGAAAGCCATGTAAAATTGATCCCCATAAAACACTGCTAAATCTCATCAGAAGTTCTGAACAATTATGCAAATATATATTATTGTTTCTGTTGAGATTATTTAAATCATTGGCCTCTTCTCAAATACATTCTTCAACAGTGCATCATTAATGGAAACATTATGAGCATGGGTTGCGGGGGGGAATAACAGTGGCCACAGCTCTAGGGACCTTTGTTCGCAGCAGGAAGAGGTTCCTTTTGGTGGGCTGAAGGCTAACACCACTGTGTCACCGCCCTCATCCTCTACCTATCACTCTGGGTAGATGTCACAGTTCATGCACACACACAAACAGGCTGACCTGGCTAGTTCTCCTGACCTTGGACAGGCCTAAGATCAAATCTAGTTATTAATAATGGGGGAAGTCAAAATGCAATCTTCCAGACACTGGAGAATCGAGCTAGAAAAAATGCAAGAGGGACTCCCTGTCAATAAGAAGCATCATGATGCTAAGGGTTAAAATGTCCATCTGGTCCTGAGCAAGAGTTAAGATAAACTTTTTTTTTTCTTGTTCTGTGAATGCTATTGCGAGAAGTTTGCTCAGGGCCTTTATATGCCCAGCTTATCTGTCCTTACACTTTCAATTATTTTTGGACTCTTTGCTTTATAAGAATTCTTATAAGGTAATCCATTTGCAGGCTAAAGCAGATATAATTGGAAAAAATATTGCCCTTTCATAGCCATGGAAGATACTTTACAAATGGGATGAAATACTTTTAATACCCTCATTGTAGTTCAATGTGCATATAATTTTAACCATGGGTTCTCATTCTCTATAATTGTTATTCTCTATAACTTTCTCTCAGAGTATATCCATAATCTAGGCTAAAAAGGGGAAATATGAAAAAATCATTTAAATGTCTAGGCAAATACAAAATGCGCTACAGTAATAAATGCATTACTCTCTCAAACCACTACTAAAATTAAAGAGGGAATTTCATCTAATATTCCTTCCATAATTTATACAATCATTTCCATGTTCCCAGGTTACAGGCCTCTTGATAAGAGAGTTATTTAACCTTCATGATAATATCAACATTAAGGATTTGGCCAAAATCTCTACTACAGGGCTACCAATAGCTCCTATAAAAGTCCATTTGGAAAATCATCATTAAATTTTAAATTAATTTTTGATTTAAGTACAGTCCCCAAACAACACAACTATAGAAAATGCACTTCTTCAAATCCTGGGAAGAATTTTTTTGTCTGCACTACACATGTAAATTTTTAAAGAGCAATAAAATCTTTCTTTCTCCTGTTTTTTTAAAAAAAAAAAAAAAAAAAAGAATATCCTCTTTGATTTTTATTGTCTGCTGATCACCAAAAATTATTTCTTTGAGAATCTATCTAGTCTAATGTTTCTTAATTTCCTGCATGATGAACTATCCTTTTCAGCTCTCTGTGAAGGTCCACTCAAAGGCTTCACACCAACAGGCACAAAGACTTTACATGGTATGCAGAATTATGTTACAATAAACTGCCCCTCTCCTTCAACCTCCTGGTATTTTATATCAGTTGCTTCCTCAAGCAACACAAATCCACTAATGCTTTAATTTGTGACACTGCTAACTGGTATTAACAGATTATGACTATGAAATGTCCTTGCATTTATATTGGCACAGAAGGATGGTATGTTTGTCACAGTAGAGCAAAATGCTTTAGGTCACACAAACATACAATACAGTACTATGTCTTCTACCTAAGCACAAACCTCAAAAGGTTTTATTTTATAGTGCGTTTATAGTACCCTAATGCGTGCTCACTGAAATTTATCCTTAAATAACCAAAAACCCAGGGCTCACCCTAGGCAAGGCAGAAAACTTCTGCCCTGATCTACATGGATCATCAGGGCTCAAGGAACTGGTCAAGCCAAAAATATTCGCAAAATCTAGAAATAATTTTCTTTAACCAAATCACCCAGTGATTTTATTAGCGTGACTCTTTCAGTCTGTGGGGAGGGAGCTTGTTTTATTTGGGTCTCTCATGAAACACAGGCTACATGGCCGGTGGGACTCAGATACAGTTTGGGATTGTTAGCTTACAGTATAACCACATTTAAAAATATAGTTCTTGTTCAGAACAGATTGATTATTTCGAAGTGATCTATAAAAAAATGACCCTCCTTTATGAAACAGACAAAGATCCAGTTTTTAACTTGCCAGTAACTAAATAGAGTAACTTTTCCAGAGTAATGTGTTATGGTAATATAGATTCTGTTGCTCATGAAATTGGACACCCTATTTATTTGCTTCTTTTTAGCTTTGGTTGTCATTGTAGCTATCAGTATGTATGTATTAGATGATATATTTGGGAGAAAAGAAAAATATGGGATATCATTAGAAGAAAATTGTCAAATTATAGAACATGCAATACACAGATCTCTTTTATAAACTGGATAAAAATATAGACACACATCTATATCTACACACCCACACACCCATATACCCCTCACATACACACACGCATACCTCACACGTACACACATTTATATCCATATGTATTCAGAGAAACAGAAAGAGAAAATATACACTATTATGAAGAAAAATGCCAAAATCAAATCTCAAAATCTGCCTTCCTAGAATAGCAAGAAAATAAAAAATTGCAGAATCATTACAGTGAGTTACAAATGAGCATCCAACCCAGTGGGCCTGTGGAAGTTGACTCTCCTGAGACTTAGAAGATTCCTGTTCAGAAAAGAGACTATATATCTGCTGCCTGGGGATATCTTCATGTACAAGGAGAGTGGATTTCTGCAACTATGATGAAGCAAAGCATGATTCCAAAAATTTACCAAAAAAGATATTCTTACAAAATTCAACCCAGGGGCCTTAGATTTTTTTTTTTTTTTTTTAAACTGACTTTTGGATTCTGGAATGGTTTCTTGGCCCAACAGTTCACTGAAGTGCCAGAACTTCAACAAAAGAACAGCTGTTTTGTACAGAAAGATTTTCTTTATAAAGGTTTGCCATTTTTCCTACTGAATCTTTTTTTTTAAATATCAAAACATGTCAGACTCTTGTCCTTAGAGGCAAAACAATGAGCAAGACTCTGTGATGCCTTCCATGATTTCCCTGGACAGAATATGCAGCATCGGCAGACTCTAGCAAAATCCTAGCCTGGGAAAGGAGGAGAATCCGAGAGGACACTAGAAGATGTAGCTTCTCTTCTGAACACAGGAGGTACATATGTGAATGGAGCTGAACTTGGTATGATCACCACGTTCACTATTTTCTCATGCGTCTGTAGATCTCCAGTGACCTTCAACATCTTCCAGCCCTGAGATCCGAAATCACAGATTATCAAGATCATCTCTTTGAATGAAGAGATTCCTGGATGAATCCCTAAAGTACATGGCCTTGGAATTAGTATGTTTTAAAAGTTCTAAAGAGTCTAATGATCAGCTTCCTCTCATCCAATCCTCCAAATCATATTCTCAAATACATCAATTGGATATGCAGCCATCTCTAGCATGCCTTTTCACACGAGCATTTCATGACTCCAAAAAGGTTGAAAGGGCTTGCACTATGATAAAATCTTGGTGGTAAGTGCCTTTTTCTGTATGACAACCAACCTCTAGTGATGTCCATTCTGTTCAGCCACCAGCTGCTCTTTTAAATACCCCAATGCATGGGCACCTGGGTGGCTCAGTAGGTTAAAGCCTCTGCCTTTGGCTCAGGTTGTGATCCCAGGGTCCTGGGATCAAGGCTTGCATCAGGCTCTCTGCTCTGCAGAGAGCCTGCTTCCTCCTCTCTCTCTGCCTGCCTCCCTGCCTACTTGTGATTTCTCTCTGTCAAATAAATAAAATATAAAGAAAAAAATACCCCAATGCAATGTCTCATTCAAATTCTCCACTTGTTTCTAAGATTAGAAGAGTCTGACTTATCAATTACCTACATACTAATAATGCAAATAAGTATTCCAGACTTTTAAAAATCTGTATTATTTGTTTACAATAGTAATTAATGATTGCTTTGCCTAATATGTGATTATGTGTTCAAGGCGTATCTCCTCCACTAAAATGTAAGTTCTACCAGTGCAAGACTTGTATCTTTCTTGTTTGATGTTATATCCTAGTCCCTTTCATGGGGCCCGACAAAGTGGGCTCTCAGTAAATGAATAAATGAAACAATTAGTATCAAATAAATAAATAATACACAGGGATTAAAGGATGTAGTTCAGCTGCTTAAATATGATTATTACCCTGTTTCCTGTTTATAAGAAAAATACATAAACATATATTTGTGAATTAAACAAAACAATGGAAAACTGGCAATCTGATCTATGCATAAATACATCAGTAATTTAAGATAAGATCCTTGTTAAAGCTTCAGACAAATTCAGCTCTGAGAACCACAGAAGTGAATGTATTTAGACCAGACCTCAAAGACCATTAAGTTAGTGCCAATTTTACTCATAATGGTAACTCAGGACCCATTTTACAGATGAAACAATTGTGGTACCAGCCTAAGGGCAAAACTAAAATCAATGCCAGACAGGGAAGCTTTTAACAGTCAGCTGTGAGCTCCACTTACTACTACTTATTTGCAAATTCACACTTGGCAGACTTGAAAACTGGTATTTAAAAGTGTAATACACAGCTCCTTTTCTGCGGGCAAAATTCTAAGAAAGAATGGATATCGAAGTAAAAGCACACAAAAGGATACACAAATAGTTTTTTTTCTATGAGCTATATTTACCCATGTTCGAGTTGATGAGTATAGCTATATTCCTCTTCAAAGCAAATTTCAATTGAAGGCCAATTGGAGAGATAAACTTAAGAATGGCTTTTCAAGAATGACAAGTCCTAATATAATAGTGTAACCAAGTGCTCTTAGAGAAATTAAAAAGGAAAGTGTCTTACCAATAATAAGAAAAGCAGAAGCTATCTCCAACTACAAAAAGCAATGCCCTTAGACTAGAT
Organism: Mustela erminea; assembly: GCF_009829155.1. NCBI lineage: Eukaryota > Metazoa > Chordata > Mammalia > Carnivora > Mustelidae > Mustela > Mustela erminea. The sequence continues at coordinate 28,396,412 of NC_045629.1, read as the reverse complement.
ATGCTGACAAGACATGAGTAATATTTTCCACATATAAGAAAAGCTTTCATCTCAGAAGACTTTTTTTTTTTAAAGATTTTATTTATTTATTTGAGAGAGAGAGAGAGCACAAGTGGGCAGAAAGGCAGACAGAGAAGCAGGCTCTCTGCTGAGCAGGGATTCTGATGTGGGGCTCAATCCCAGGACTCTAGGATCATGACCTGAGCCGAAGGCAGAGGCATAACCAACTGAGCCACCCAGGAACCCCTCAGAAGACTTTTTTTAATTAAGATCTACAGAACTCGGTAGAGTGATTTTTTTTTTTTCCTCTCCATTTACTAATATATTAAATAAGTCACAGAAATGCTTGCCAAAAGCCACGTAAAGAGTGAGAAAGTCAACTGGACACTTTAAGACAGAAAATGCCTACCCTTTCTTTTCTAAACTTTCCTTAAGTTACACAGAAACGCACGGATAGATGTAGACACAGATCTCGGGAAAGACAGATGTGCATTGCTTTCACTGTCTTTCTCCGACACATCACCCACACCTTCTCATCACCCTGCACCCCCAATTTGGTAATAACGGGAAGGTATCAGAAAGTGAGACCTACCTTGTCAATGCTTATTAAACTTGTTAGTATTCATAGACATTAGAGCTGACATAGGCAATTTCTGTTTTTACTGTGTTTTAATCTCAAGAAAGCAGCTCCAGAGAATCCTTTAGCATGAGATAATATGGGAGCTTATCATGTTTTCTTGCACAATTTCTCCTTAATTTTTTTTCATAGTAAAACAGAAAGGAGAAATTATGCAATGCTATGTTCTAACAGTAGGAACACTGGCAGCCCAACCCCTGACTATACCAGCCCAACCTACCCATGTCAATAGGCTTTATGAAGATCAGAAGGTCTTTGGAAATTGAAAACTTCAAGGAACATTAATAATTGCTGAATAAAATAGGATGATATCTCAATAGCTATAAAATATTAAGACTATTTTACTAGTAACTAATTAGATCAGGTATTTTTTTAAAATTGTATTTCTGCCTTTATACCAACAAAAAGAAAATTCTTCTAGTTAGCTAAAAAAAGTACCAACTAATATTTCAGTTTCTCCATTATGAAAACATAAAAATCACACTCACAAACATCACATAGGTGAGGAAGGAGAGGCAAAAGAGAGCAAAAACTCAAATTATACTGATACTATACATTATTTTTCAACAATAGGACAACATCTTTACTGGTGTGAAAGCAAATAACCACTCTCTGTCAAAGTTCTACAAGGCAGGAATCTAATTTTTTCTCCCAATACCACAGGAAATCTAAATATTAACTTTCTAGATGACACAAAGGAGTAAACATTGCTAAAATGTGTTGTAGAAAGTACTAGAAATGTCTCTGCAAACTTCTGGAATTCAGAAAGGCTGTTAAATAGGGCAAAATCACAAGTGAAAAAAAGCACAAATAAAAAGCATTATATATTTTCTTCTAAAGACTGGTGAGCTCCTTGAGGACAGGAACTGAATCATATATCCTTTGTGTCTGTCTTACTCACCCTAGGGTTCAGCACAGCCTGTTTTCAATGAACGAGAACAAATAAGCATTTGTGTATTACTAGAACATCAATCTAACAAAACTCCTTCAGTAAATTTAAGTTATCATAAGATATTCCAATTTTGCATTCCCACAAATAAGGAGAATTCAGTTCTAGATATTTTTCAAAGAAAATGCTATGAACCACCCCCCCGCAAAAAAAAAGAAAAAAAGAACTTGAGTATATACTGTTCCCAGAGATTTTTCTAATTTGCTATCCCAAACTATCTCAATCTCTATCTACCTCATAATTACTTCTTTTTCTCTCTCAGGGGATTCACATCCTTCTCAAAGATTGACAATTATAATTACACTATCATTTCCATCCCTTCTGCCATGAACAAGACCTTCCACTCCAGGCATCCTTCTCAATGGAAGAGCTTTGTTGTGACACAATGTCCTGTTTAAGACCGTGGGTGCTGGAACCAGTCAAAATGAGTTCAAATCCTGACTCTGTTGTCACTCTTACCAGCTATGTCCTGTTGGATAAATTAAGCTTTCATTGCTTTAATTCATCATCTTCAAAATGGGCATAATAATAGTAATGACCTAATAGGGTTGCTGTTTTATTTAATGAGTTAGTTATTTTTTTAACTTTAGAAGATGATTATCCACCACCTAATAAGTGCTCAGGAAATGTTAGTGTTAATTTCTTCCCTGAATTCATTGGCCAAAGTAGAGTAGAAGATGCATAAGGTTGGGTGATTGGGGGGAAAAAAAAAAAAAGAAAAAAAAGAAGGAAAAGAAATATTTAAAGAATTAAAGAAAAGGAAGGAGCTGACCAGGTACAAAATAAGAAGTAACCGGCAGAAATGACAGTGAAGTTGACACAGTGACAGCCAATGCAGCAATGCCAATCTTGGATGAATATCAAAGAGAAACAAAAACATATGTCCACAGAAACACTTGTCCACAAATGTTCACAGCCTCGTTACTCCTAATAGCCAAAAAGTAGAAACGCCCCTAGCAGAAGAGAGGATTAAGAAAATGCAGTTTATCCATACAATGGAAATCCCATAATAGAAAGCTAAGAAGGCGGGTGAAAGGATGGGGTACCAGGGTGATGGGCGTTAAGGGGGGGCACTTGAGGTAATGAACCCTGGGTGTTATCTGCAATTGATGAATCACTAAATTGTACCCCTATAATATAGCATAGGTTAAGTAAACAGCATTTAAATAAATAATTAAAAATAAAATTAAATTAAAAGGTATGAATACAGAGACACACTACAATATGGATGAATTTTGAAAATATTATGCTAAGTGAAAGAAGTCAGTCATAAAGTGCCACATATCATATAGATTCCATTTATATGAAATGCCCAGAACAGGCAAATCTACACAAACTGAAAGCAACTTGTGGCTGCCTAGGGCCAGGAGATCAGGGATAGGATTATTCAGGGGTGGACTAAATTGGACAGGATTTCTTTCTGGAGTGTTGAAAATGCCCTGAAATTGATTGTGTTGATGGCTACATACTTCTGTGACTAGTCTTAAAAAATACTCCATTTCATTGTGGGGTGCCCGCCTGTCTCAGTCGGGGAAGCATGCGGCTCTTGATCTTAGAGTTGTAAGTTTGAGCCCCACATTGGACATAGAGATTACTTCGAATACCTTTTTTAAAAAATGAAATATTTCATTGTGTAATTTAAATGGTTGGATTGCATGGAATATGAATTCTATATCAATCATATTCAATAAATACAAATTCTATATCAATATATATGCAAATTTTTAAAAAACCCACAAAACAGAAGACAACATTCATTATACTGTTCCCATGGTAGATTTTGTAGCATATAACTTTAGTTCCTTCCGTTTCTGATTTAGAACTGACTTCTTGAAACTTGAAGTCACATTTTCCTATATAATGTCCTGCTTAATTATTGAGATCGTTGTCTTATTCCATCATTTTTCCACTGTGGATGTCATACATTTGATTGGCTTAAGAAGATACTTGTTCTGGTTACCCAGTTCCCTGAGTTTCAAAGATCATTCTGAGTCTAAATGTCTTATGGTATCTGTTGTAACTTTAAGACAAAGAAAAGAATAGAGCACTAATTAGGTAGGCATTCATTTGAGAACACCTTTGCTTTTAAAGATAATTTTTAAAAACACGTAGTGCTTAAGGCTTTGTGAAAAGATATCTGCTCCAATGGGGGACTAGACCCTGCCTTTTTTAAGGAGAAAAAAGGCTTAATGTGCTCCCACAATTAGTAAGGCCATTTACTTTTTGGAAACCTATCACTTTTACCAAATCATATCCTGTTCCCTGAACCTTTGATTAGTCATGTGTACATACAGAACTGATTTCAGTGCTTGCTGACGAGTCTTGCACAACATCATCAAAGGTTTATTATCTCTAGAGACTGAGAACACTTACAATGTGCAGGAAGAGATTTCTGCCATTTACTTAAAAACGGAGTAAGTGGGTATTAATGATTAACTTGTGATCTTCATCAATTTTTTAAAAACAAGTCTTCATATACTGTATTCTTCTTTCTCTCTTACACACACACACACACACACGTGTGCTCATGTGCGCATACACACACACACACGTGTGCTCATGTGCGCACACACACACACACATATGGATGCATGCAATTTTTTCTACAGTTTGAATAAAATAATTATAAGTAGGTGTCCCTGGATATGTACTGAAAACATTACTGGAGTACTGGCATTTTGCCTTTTCAACTACTTAACACATGAGACCTGAATATATCCACATTTTTCTTTTTCTTTTTAAGATTTTATTTATTTATTTGAGAGGGAAAGAGAGAAGCAGACACCCTGCTGAGCAGAGAGCCAACATGGGACTAGATCCCAGGACCCTGAGATCATAACCTGAGCCAAAGGCAGACACTTAACTAACTGAACCACCCAGATGCCCCTATATCCGCATTTTTCTACACCCATTGATAAAGGATTAAATTGTTCACTTTTTGGAAAAGTGTTAACATGTATATCTATGTATGTATATATGTGTTAATTTCAAAGTACTTCTGTATCAATGATCTTCCAGTAAGTTATCAAGCCATCATAATTAAAGGGGTAGCCATAGTTCTACAAGAGGGCAGGGCAGGGGGTCATGGGGGAAGGGAGGGGAAAATGAAACAAGATGGGACTGGGGAAGTAGACAACCATGAGAGAATCCTAATCTCAGGAACCCAACTGAGGGTAACTGGAGCGGGGGAGGGGGGGAGGGATGGGGTGTTGGGGGATGGGCATTGAGGAGGGCATGTGCTATGGAGAGTGCTGTGAAGTGTGTAAGGCTGATGAATCACAGACCTGCACCCCTGAAACAAATAATACATTATATGTTAATTTAAAAAAATAAAGAAAATCTGACTAATAAGCCAAAAAAGAAGAAGGAGGAGGAGGAGGAGGAGGAGGAGAAGGAGAAGAAGAAGCAACAAAATTACCTAGTACGTGTCATAAAGACTTATAAGTAAATACTATACTTGAGGGTCTATCTGGAAACACGTATCTAAAGAATTGTCTACAAAATTAAGCAATTAGGAACACGTTTTTGCATTTATGAGTTAAAGACGGTAATTCTATCCTCTGTGTTGAGAATGAGCACTCTAAAAACTAAGTAATTCTTCATAAAGCCCATCTTGGTTTTTCTAATATTTAAGGAATAACGAGAGCCAATGACCGTATTTCTCTGAAAAAAAGTTATTTATGAATTCCCCTTGGGTCTATTTTTCAGGAACTTGGTTATGAGTTTGGTTATTTGGTTATTCTTCTCAGGGAATACTCATCATGGAAAAACTTGGTACAATTGTTCCATCCAAATACGGTTTTTAAAAATTACTTAATGTGCTAATAAAAATTATAATAAACAAAAAGTAATAATAACCCAGAACTTGCTTTTAGCCAAATTATTTCTCAAAGGACACTGAGGGGCCTTGGTTTAAAAAGTATGACATAGTAAAGAGGAGACCGTTTTCTCCCTTCTAAAGCATGTGTAAGAGATTCACCAAGCAAACCAAATTCTAAAATGTATATTCTGGTGTTTGCATCATTCCTATTTTGGCATGTTAATTTTATTTTTTAAAACAACACTATTTGGGGCGCCTGGGTGGCTCAGTGGGTTAAAGCCTCTGCCTTCGGCTCAGGTCATGATCCCAGGGTCCTGGGATCGAGCCCCACATCGGGCTCTCTGCTCCGCAGGGAGCCTGCTTCCTCCTCTCTCTCTCTCTGCCTGCCTTTCTGCCTACTTGTGATTTCTCTCTCTGTGTCAAATAAATAAAATCTTTAATTAAAAAAAAAAAACAAAACACTATTTATTTGATGTGAAAATTAAGAATCCTCTTTCCCCTCCCCATGTCTGGTGTCACTTACTACTCAGTGGTAAGTGCTAATAGATGTTGAGTTTAAAGGAGATGCCTTGAAAACTGACTCTCTTTCAGAGGTGATGGCAATCAGACTTGCTACCTGATTTCTCACAGTTGAACAATGAATGGTTTTAGGCCCTAAGGACGTATGCTGGTGTTATTTTCAGGTGTGCCAAATGAATAGCTAGAAATATCTGAAGCTTTTGAAAGGTACTAGGCATTATAATTATCAGACTGTGTTTGCATGCTTTACACACACACCAGTTACAGATATTGGGAGACTCCGTATTGCTAACAATTCTGTCATTCCCAAACAGAGACAATTCTTGCTTTTCAATAGAAGAGCGTTTCATTAATGAAAGTGGTCAACTGCAACAACGTTAATGACTGACACTTTTTTGCAGGAAGAGGCAGCCAGGTTCAGGAACGCAAGATTTTACCCCCAGCATCTCTTAAGTTGAGTCAATGAGAATAATTCTAAGGAGATTTGGGGCTTTACTTTGGAATCATTAACAAAATTTCAAGGAGAGAGAGGAAGGGAATGCATTAGAAACATACAGTAGAGGGGTGCCTGGGTGGCTCAGTGGGTTAAGCCTCTGCCTTTAGCTCAGGTCATGATCTCAGGGTCCTGGGATCGAGCCTCGCATCGGGCTCTCCGCTCAGCAGGGAACCTGCTTCCTCCTCTCTCTCTGCCTACTGCCCTGCCTGCTTGTGATCTCTCTCCCTCTGTCAAATAAATAAGTAACAAATCTTAAAAAAGAAAAAAAAAGAAAAGAAACATACAGTGAAAAGAAAATTTCTGGAACCTTGTAACTAAAATGGATGAAAGTAAGAATTGAAAAATAAAAGCAAAATAATAATAATAATAATCCAAACAAGATATATGTTTTTTTAAACTAAGTAAGTAAGTAGCAAGTGAATAGGACTCCCTCCAGTAGTTATAAGGATGCCAGGAAAAGGGAATTGAGCTCTGGGCAGAGAGTAGACTGTGCTTTAGTTGTTCCTGTTTAGGAAGTTAAATGCTTAGGGAGGCACATTCCCTCTTTCAGGTCAGCGGGGTACCATTTAGTACATTACTCCTGAAATACCCTGGCGACCTGAATGAATTAATGCAGCTTCCAAAGGTGCTTAACTTGCAAGCACTGAGAGCTCAGGCACTAGAAGTGATAAATATTCTATTAGTTCTTTCTATTTAATACACCAAACACCCAAAAATGCCAGCAAAAAGAAGTTTCTTTAAAGGGAAAGAATTCCACTGTGGCAAGAGATATTCAGGCAACAATTTTAACCAGCAGTTGCTCCTTTCCACTTGTCGATGACCCAACAGGTGTGAAGTTCATCATTCTAGCTGGCTATGTTCACACTGGCCAGCTCTTGCGTCACATCATATCTGCAGGGTCTTTAAGGGAATCTGCTAACTTGAAGGAATAAGAGTGGGCTCCGAAATGATTAAGCCCTAGACAAAATTGTTATGTTTGCCTCTGGCACTCTGGCCTTCCTTTTCCTTTCCCACTCTCTGCTCTTCCTATCCTCAAGTGCAATGGAAAGTTTTCTTATTAACAGAGCCTCGTAATGTGGGCTAGAACTCAAGCACAGGCCCTTACCGTCTGTGAGGACTTGAGCAAGGCATTTTGTTCTGAATCTCAATTTCCCATATGTCAAAATGGGAACAGTAACACATAACTGTTAGGAAGAGTAAAATCAGATAATACAAATGAAAAGTCTAACTTCTTATGATTGTTGTCAGCCTATGTCCTCTTTTTAAATAGATAAATGGAAGTCAATTATCCATATGGTTTTACCTTTGACAGAATATTTGGCATCAGAAGAGGGGATATTATTGGTAAGATATCGTCCCAGTATCTCATCAATCATACATAGACAATAAATTGCCAAATCTATTTATAAACGAGGCTCTTCTTGACACAGGACACAATCATGGATGAAAAAATCAATATTTTAAAACTTTAAAAGCTTCCCTCCCAAACCTGAGTTAAGCAGTACAGTTGGACCTATCAATAACTCATTTCTTGCCATCTTCAGCTCTGCATTCCACTAATTTTATCAGCAGATAACCAGAGACATAGAATTTTTCAACTTTAACCTTCCTCTACATTACTCTTTAAAAGATTGCCTAATGGGAAAACACAACCTTGACATTTATTCTGTAAGCAACAAGAAGGGAGAGTTGCGTATTCCATGCTACCTAATGTTTCCACTCAAAGAAGGGCTTTAGGAAAATATGAATCAATAAAGTATTGTGTGTATGGCCCAATATACTTTTATATTGACATGTACATATTTAATATAATACATATATTATACTCAAAGCTACAAAAGTATTTTTCTTTAAAGATAAGGAAACTAGAATATTAATATAAGGTTATAAAACCACGTGAAACAAAATGTTGCCACATGTAACTGTTATTATCTAGGATAATAACAATCTTGTCCTTGTAATAATTTTTCTTGAAGGAGAACTCTGACAGTATTATAAACTGAACTCACAAAGATTCTTCAAAAGTCAAACTGAATTAGCATCCTGATCCTATAAGGGGGTTGACTGACATTGTAATCTAACATTTTGCATTCTTTATTAAGTGGTTTTCTTCTTCATTTTCTAGGTCATACATCAGTAGCATCATCCTCACGTATGAAGAAACCATAAATGTGCCAACTATTAGAAAAGCTCTGTACTGCCTTAAATTCTCACCATGACCCTTGTCTAAAACTGATCAATAAAGTCTTGCAATGCAAGAGAGCAACAAGAAGTCGAGATGATCAAGTGACAGTGCCCTACAACTACTGATGACCCAACAGAGCAGTCACACTCAGTCCTTTTACCAGCCACTGTCAAATAAAAGCCATGGAAGCTTTTGATGGCTAGTGTATGGGGTTCAAACCTTAATTTTATTACTCCCCCTGCCACTGGAAGAACAGAGTGAGCTTGGAAGCATCACCCTAGAGAAGATGGCTTACACCCTACCATATTAATGGGACACAACTTCCATCAACAGAGACCATGAGCTGGCACACAGTAAGTGCTCAATCAATGCTTCTGTGTCTATGAGAAGTATAAAACTTGGGGTATCATTCAGGTATTCTGCAAACAGAACACCAGTCCTTGGGCCCCTACCAATCCCCACATTCCTCTGAGGTTATAGGATCTGTGAAGATGCTTCCTCATAGGCTATAGAGGGTTGGGCCTCCATCGCTGCTCTTACTTGAGTAAGTCTTATCGTCAAGAGCTCTCCTGAAATACACTGATAATTTGGGAAAAGTGCCTTTTAAGGCTTGAATTATCTGAATAATGAACAAATCTCCACGTCTAATTGAACTCAGCCTGAGCATAGGCTCAGACTCAAAGCAAACTTGGTAAAGCATTTCCAGTAGAACTCAGGCAGGCCAGATGTTCTGGAAGCAGAACCACGGTCATTATGCACATGCCAGCTCCTCCCCACTCCACCCCGGGCCAAGACCCTTTCAGCAGCGCGAGGCCTGGTTAACATATGACTCTGGCTGCATTACCGCGTGGCATCCCAGCACCCATTTGAACATTTCAGCAATTTTAAACAAGCTCCACTGACAGGGACTATTACACTGAAGGCAAAGAAGCACACGGAAAGAGCACATTAATTATGAGGTAACACCTTTGTCTGCATTACCTAAATGACCTCGGGGCGGGTGACGCATCAGCGATTTACTACTTTTGGTTAAACCATACCTACACCTCACATGAGACAGAATGAACACAAGTTACACAAAAACCATAATATAAATCATAAAGTATGACTTGACATGGTCCTGAAGTGAAGTGAATAGTAGTGTCAAATTTTTTACTGTGTTTCTGAGATGAGAGGCTGTTTGATGTGTGGGAGGCAGTGCGGGTTCGGAAGGAGGTAAGTGAGGGAAGCTCTCAAAGTGGGGCTCTACCCTACCCAATCCCCATCCCTGGCAACATCACTACACCCCCTCACACATTCGAAAATTTATCCAGTTTGAGCAGTTCCTTCAAAACAGAATGCACCCAGGGAAAGACTTGAAAGTCATTTACACCTTTGGCTGCACTATTCTGCTTTTATGAAACGGCTGCTTTCCCCTTAATTAAGAGAATGCTAGTTTTCTTTGGGGAATTAGATGGATAATCTTGCAACATGGAGCACTTCCATGAAGAGAAGATCCAGGTGGGATAAAACAGTAAGGATTTCAGAGAAACAGAGAAGAGCATACTAGCGTGTGCCTGACGTGTTGGGAGATGGTAGCGCTGGTCAAGGAAAGACACGCCAAAGATAAAATGGGAAGGTTCCTTTGCACACTTGGCTTTCTCAAAATTTTGTCTGGGTTGGTTAACAATTTCACACACTAAAAATCACTTTATCAGTTCTGACATGGATGTAGTAACTTGCTAATGCCTGGTCTAAAGTAATCCATTTAGGGGCTGACGTGCATTAACATACACATTTTATATTTGGATAGACAGACTTTTAGTGATTTTTTTTTTCCAGGGGCGTACAAAGAGGTTCTCAGTTCACAATGTAATATAGTACTTGCCACGGGAAAGCAGTGAGAAAGTCCCTATTTGTGCTGGAGTAGCCGTCCTGTAACACATCGCTACGCTTCAGCAAATGTCAGGCTTAAAAACAGAAGGAGACATAGCAGATAGGGTTGGCCAATTACACTGCGATCTGAAAACACCAGTGATTTATTAGTTGCTATTAGCTAACCAGCTCCTCTCTATTTGATCTGCGTATTTATTAGTTATAAGTATTATGGAAGCACAGATTATTGTTCCACCACAGAAACTGATTTTTTTTCAACCTCTGCCTTGTCTTTTCATATGAGAACACAATAGAATAATTTGAGTTGTGATTACTTTTTTAAAAAGAAATCCTGCAACCGGAATTAAATTTCACAGTGCATTTCAACCTTGAAAGAAACATAAATCTGAAACTAATACCAAAAAGTATAAAAAATTTCCATATTCAGGTTAATGTTTGGCAACAGAAAAGAATAACTTTTGTTTATCTCTGAAAACAGCTTTCTTCATCTAAACAAATGACTAGAATAAGATTAAGAAAAACCTGTTTTGGTTTCTTAGATACACACACATATTCCAATTTCCTTCTGCACAATGACTTTTATGCAAATGCGTACCACACAATCTCCTGACCTCTTTTACCATCACACCGGGACAATGACAGTTCAATAATTGAAACGGTACATATCTGGTGTATTTGATTTTAAATTGCAAAGTTGGACTCAGGCCTATTGAAATGAAAATGCTTGTGATTCTTTGTTAATTCCAAACTGATCGGGTTATTATTTCCTACTAGTTAAAAAAAAAAATGTAGGTGAAGCTAATTATTCCATTTTTTATTTCCTTGCCACATACTTTTCCCAACGTGGTTCTTTGCATTCTCTTCTGTGACCCTCCCCCACACCTTGATTTTAGTTCTTAACCCGGATGCTTTCATCCATAACATGGATAATGAGAAAACTCCAAAAATGTTCCTTGGGGGAATGTTACACTAAAAGTTACCTAGGACTAAATCCCACGTGTGTTCTTTTGCTCACCATGGAGACAAGAGATTCATTCACTGTTCTCAGCCAATTTGAAATCCAAATATGAAAATAGCATTATGGAATTCAGACAGACTATTCTGCTTCACTACTAGCAGATGCAGGAAGGAAAAAGGCTGGTATGATTAAGCTTTTGACTTTGAACCAGCAAAGCTGTGAACACCTCACTTAAAAATACATATAATATTATAAGAGCAGCTGACGTGCAGGTGTGGCGAGAGGATTTGCAAGCCCTACCTAGGATGGGGGTAAACCAATCAGCTAGCTGGAAAAGTCTTGTCCGTTCTGAGCCAAGAATAAACTTAACTGTAAAACTGAAATATGGCCAAAGTCGTATTTGTTCTTCTAAGGCTTGAATATGTAGTGCTAAGTGGTTTCCGTTATAACTTTTTACTCAACTCTTTAGAAAAAGTTGGGGATCATTTAAGGAAGAGACCGATTGTAATGCATTTAATTTTTTTTTTTTTAATGAGGGTTGGAAGTAACAAGGTTTCTTTAATACTTACCTCAGGCTATTTACTTATTCATCTTACAAATATTGAGGATGTATTCTGTGAATACCAACTAACAAGAATTTGTAGAGGACGCAAAGGTGTGAAGTTAGAAGAATATAATCGAATCCAATAAAGCGGTTAGCTAAGACACACTGCCTTCGCATCCTATCCAGATCTGGATGTTGATGTAGGTACACGCACGTGCACACTTTACCTTACGACACTGACCGTAGCTATCTATGCACTCAGTATTCGTTAATCTCACTTAAATACACTTTTATACATGGAAGGAGAAGATTAGGGGCAATCTGTAGTTTCATTTTATTGTTTTAATTTCCTAGACCAATTTTGCTTCACCATTAAAATTTCTGGAGGAAAAGTCAAAATTGAATAGTGCTCAGGGCTTCAGAGAATTCTGCTTGAAGAAGTGAGTAAGATTTCCTTAACAATAACAAAATTCCTTTTTTAAAAAATTCTAAGGAAAATAATGCTGCCAAAGAAATGAATACAGCTTTGTTTGTTTTTGCAGTCATCGTTAGCAATAGACATAAAGGTATTCTTTTTTAAGTCCATATGGAAAGATCATCAACACATTCTGCCTCTGGGTCCTTTGCCAAAATACCATAACCCGCAAGCCTTCTACCTTAAACATAAAAGGAAAGGTGTTGTTCTGGTCAAATAAAGAAATAATTTTTACTAGCATACGTCTAATGTTAAAGCTGCCTAAATCCTGCCAAATACATTAAAACAACATCTGTAAAACAGATTTTCATTAAATTGATCAGTTTAAAGTTAAGCAGCTAGGCAGATGATGCTTTTAAGCTAACCCTTAACCTTTAACCTTTAACCTCCTTAAACTGGAATAAGGACACCCACTTCTTTTCGTAATACTGCTCCAGGTTGACAATGCAAGAGGTGAAGTGGTCTATTCAAATTGAACGGACACATCAGCACATTTAGAGTGTTATGAATCAATATGTTGTCAATAACAAGGAAAGCTGTTTTCTCACAGCTCTGTATTTGTCTTAAAACTGCTACTTGTCACTTTCCCTTAAAGTCTGAATAATTCACGATGCAAAATGATGTAAATTAAACTCCTAATGAAAATGAATTTTATATAGGAGATTATTGTCTAGTCATTAACTCAGAAACTATTTTAAGTCTAATTTTAATATTTTAGCCTATTACAAACCATCATTTTTTTTTTTCCCAGGCCCAGGCCAATTTGTTAAGTTCTCATTTAAAAGCAATTAATGTTACTTATGAAGCAATTTCATTTTGCCGACACAAGCCAACCAAGCTTGCTAATATTCTCATTACTACACTTGAAAATCCTCTATATCTGACTCAGACAGTTTCTGTAAATCAGTTTCAAAAAGGCACCCTCAACACACTACTACTCTGGAGTATTTTCCTAGTTACTACTAGAAATAATGAATGCCCCTTGAAGGATAATACAAAATAATATAGTTCGATTGTCCAATACCCAGTTTCAGTAGCTCAAATATTTATCTCCTCAATCTTCTTTTAATTCAAGGTAAGTTTGTTTGAAGTATGTTTTTGTTTGTTGGTGGACCATTTTTTAGACACTAGCCTGCAAAGACACTTGAGCATTTAAGAGATAAGCAAATAAAGAAGGGGGGGGACAAGTACATTTTTATATGACTTTATAACATTGTTAAGGGAAGAGTATATCTATTCTTTCGTTCTGGGATCTCAAGCTCTCTCTGCTTTAAAGCCTTCTTTATAAACAAGCTTTTATCTCATTTGGTTGTTACATTCGAAGGCAATATCCAACTCCCCCTGAAAGGAAACTTCAACACGAACTCTGACACTTAGCAAATTGCTCTGCAGATAGTGAGGGAGATCAACTCATAGTCAAGGAAAGGATGAATAAACTTAACAGCCACAGATACACACACGTTTAAATAATCATCAAACAATTAGATAAAACAACCTTTCCTGAGAAAATAAACAGTAACACTCTACCTTTCTTTAGCTTCCCACATGAGATCAATAAAATAGAAAAATTTGTACATTTATATCTTCTATTCACAACATGTTAATTTAAAGTGTTAGAGGAGCTGCGTGAATATAAACAGTTCATGAATATTCTATATAGCTCCCAGGGTCGAGATCTATTATTTATACAAACCTAATGTTTGTTTTTTTCGCCTAGGTATTCTAAAAGTTTTAATAGGTCAGGTATCAACAGGAAAAAAAAAAAAAGAGTTGACAACTGAATGGTAAAGCCTATGAATTATAATACAATTAATCCTGTATATTATATTTCCAATAGCATTGACTTAGAAGCTTGCCATCTTACACTGGGCTGCTACTCCCCTCAAACTGTATAACCTAAATCTAACGCTTTCGTTATTGATCCACAGAGCACTGATATCACAGGAACAATGTTACAGATTCTCACGCCACGTCCACAGGTTTTTACGCTCAGTATGTCAATCTAGAATTTGAACTTCAAGAAACAACCCAAACTAACAGTGCCAGCCCCAATACAAATAAGTAATTCTAGCACCTGATCTAGAGATCCACAATCTACCCTTTTTGCTGTGTGTTTATAGTTTGAAATAGTATTAGAAAAGCCATAGGTATTATAATCGCTGGTTGACTCCTGATAGTAGAGTTATCACTGATTTCTAGTATAAATCAATAGATAACACTTGCAAAATGGATTTTGTAATCATATTTACAGCTTGTTACAATGACTAATGGTTTGCAATATTTTCTGAATTTTAATATCCTCTAGACAAAAGAACTTTTTAATAAGTTACCAAGTTATTCATCATAGAAATGAATCTGTTACATTTGTACAAGAACCAAGACAATCAAGCCAATCCAGTAAACAAACTCACAAAATAAATTAACCAGTAATTAGGGTTTAGAAAAAGTCAAGACAAGTTGTGTAATAAATGGTGCTCACTAGTTGCCCATATTCATCACATCTGCATAGTCCTTTCCAGCAAAGATAAAAGTATATTTGCCATTTAATGAATATTTTTATTTGCGCCACACCCAGTGGAGGAATAAAAACATTACTAGCTGGGAAAGGTCATGCAAAAAACAACTGAGTTAAAGAGAAGACTTTCAACTGATGCTAAGGGAGAGTGTGTTTACTCAAAATTTACAGAAAAACAACGGAACACACACACACACACAGTCTAGATCGCCCCTGCTTGACACCAAACAAAAGACATTCACGAAGTGGCACAGTTTTTGTGATCTGTTCCCTATAACCATTAACACTTAGCCAAGAGCGATGCTATGTTTTTTTTTTTAATTAATCAATAAAAGGGGGATAGCAATATTATTTTATATGTGAAAATGCTCAGAAGGTTATTGCATTTCTGGGAAGCCAGTAAAGCAATCCATGCCACTGAGATAGGTATAAAAGCGACATATGGCAAATCTTTTAAATAAATTCTCCAATTGCGTGTATCTCACAATACGTTTAGTCATGTTAAGCAGAAACTGTGTACCTTGCCCTTCTATTTTTTTCCTCTCTCTCTCTTTTTTTTTTCCTTAACTTGCAGATTCGTGCTCCAAGCTCTGAAACAGTTAATCCCCTTTCTCTACTCTGTGCCAACGGAAATGGATGTCCCTGCTTACCTTGTAGAGCTTCAGGGCCGCCTCATGCCTGTGATTGGTGGTATGCAAGCGTAATTTATCCACACTGTTGGTGTAGTAGTCACAGGCATTACATTTCAGGTGAACGGGGTTGCCAATGGCAATGCACTTCAGCCTCCACTCATTGTTTTTGCCCCCTTCTTTAATGTGAGCCACCAGTTGATATTTCTGCATATGTTTATCAGTCTTGCAGTGGAGCTGGAAGTTGGCTTTGAGCTGAGTGTTGTAGTTACAAAGCTTGCACTGGTAGATATCTCCAATGACAGCCCTCCATTCCTCTTCAGGGAGAGAGCGCTCACTGCTCACATGCACACTTAGGGCCTCCAGGCTGTCAGAGGTGAATTTGTTGCAAACCGCACACTGGAATAGCTTCAGCGTTGGGTCACTGATATAAGGTGACAGCTCTC